>NC_079378.1:190000-192500 GCF_021018895.1 Seriola aureovittata | reverse complement strand
AATAATCTGGTAAACGTCTGATAAACATCTGGTAAACGTTTGATAAACAGTTGGTAAACATCTAAAACAGCTGATAAACATCTAGTAAACATCTGGTAAATAGCTGATAAACATGTGACAAACAGCTGATAAACAGCTGAGAAGTGTATATTAATGTGGGTCAGAGATGACAGAAGTACCAGTTATTACTCTGCTATTAGCGTTCAGTAATAAAACCCTTCATTACTATTTAATAACCATTTATTAACAGTTATTAAACATTTTCTTCAGGGACAGTTCAAACCAAAGTGAAAAATAAATTAGTTATTAACTGTTTATTAACTATTTATAAAATGTTAATGAGCTCCAAGCCTGTTTATTAATGCTTAATTAAGTCTCACTCATCATGAACATTTATTTTAAAGCAGTTTTGTGAAGTTGAAAGTGCGAAGCTGCTGCGGCGCCACAATCACCACAAACAAGAACCTGAGCTCTCGACCATCTCACTCATTTCATCTGGAATTTAAACTAAGAAAACTCACAACCTTCATGTTCTTCAACAACTATTCAAACTTTATTCATTTGTTATGAAACAGATTCACTTCTTATTTTATCACATCAGTGCAACAGAATCACTGTGAAGTAAGTAAGTAAGTAACTTCACATGACGAACTGCTCCGAGACGTCAGAGCAGTTCGTCATGCTGACATCAGCACTACTGCTACTACTACAGATACTTCTACTACTACAGGTACTACTGCTACTACTACAGATACTTCTACTACTACAGGTACTACTGCTACTACTACAGATACTACAGATACTACTACTACTACAGGTGCTACTTCTACTACTACAGATACTTCTACTACTACAGGTACTACTGCTACTACTACAGATACTACAGATACTACTACTACTACAGGTGCTACTGCTACTACTACAGATACTACAGATACTACTACTACTACAGGTGCTACTTCTACTACTACAGATACTTCTACTACTACAGGTACTACTGCTACTACTACAGATACTTCTACTACTACAGGTACTACTGCTACTACTACAGATACTTCTACTACTACAGGTACTACTGCTACTACTACAGATACTTCTACTACTACAGGTGCTACTTCTACTACTACAGATACTTCTACTACTACAGGTACTACTGCTACTACTACAGATACTTCTACTACTACAGGTACTACTGCTACTACTACAGATACTTCTACTACTACAGGTACTACTGCTACTACTACAGATACTTCTACTACTACTACAGGTGCTATTACAGATACTTCTACTACTACAGGTACTACTGCTCCTAATACAGGTACTACTTCTACTACTACAGATACTACTGTGACTACTACAGATACTACTGCTACTACTACAGATACTTCTACTACTACAGGTACTACTGCTACTACTACAGATACTTCTACTACTACTACAGGTGCTACTTCTACTACTACAGATACTTCTACTACTACAGGTACTACTGCTCCTAATACAGGTACTACTGCTACTACTACAGATACTTCTACTACTACAGGTACTACTGCTCCTAATACAGGTACTACTTCTACTACTACAGATACTACTGTGACTACTACAGATACTACTGCTACTACTACAGATACTACTGTGACTACTACAGATACTATAACAGATACTACTGCTACTACTACAGGTACTACCACAGATACTGCTACTACTACAGATACTGCTACTACTACAGATACTACTGCGACTACTATAGATACTACTGCGACTACTATAGATACTACTGCGACTACTACAGATACTATAACAGATACTACTGCTACTACTACAGGTACTACTACAGATACTGCTACTACTACAGATACTACTGCGACTACTATAGATACTACTGGAGGGTCCTGGAATGGATGTAAACATGTCTCCGTGGTAACAAGTTCCTCCACCACTCCTATAGAGTCATCTACAAAGAAGAAGTAAGACAAGGAAGTGGGAGAAAAGACCCTTCACACACATTGTGTGTGTGTGTGTGTGTGTGTGTGTGGTCTGTGGTAGAAAATGTGTTTCCTGACTCTGAGGTTTCATCACACCGACCCCCCCGGACTGAAACCTCCTAACTGCAGGACTTTCTCCAAAACAAAACTTGGATCTGTTTGTGTGAAAACCTTGAATGTCAGTTTTGTTCAGTTGCTTGTTTCAATCCTGAAAACTCACAGATTTCTGATAATCTGGTCATTAATCAATAATCTCCTCAGTTCTTTCCACCTCAAGGTCCATTTAGTAGCTTTTCTGGAGCTTTTGACTGAATGACATGATCTTCCTGCGCAGGTAGAGCTATCTGGTTGTCATGGAAACCAACCATATGTTCAGATTTCAGTTCACCTGATCTCCGTACAGACGTCTGTCCATGTCGGCTCAAAAGTTAAAGATTGAAAATTCAGTGTTGACCTTGGACAGTCCATTGAGTTCCTGTTCTGGAGCTTTTGATCGTATCACATGATGTTTTTATTAA
>NC_079378.1:160000-185000 GCF_021018895.1 Seriola aureovittata | reverse complement strand
TTTCAGTTGTGTTTCATTGTTGTTGTTGTTGTTGTTGTTAGTGTTCCAGTTGTGTTTCAGTGTTGTTGTTTTTATTATTGTTGTTGTTGTTAGTGTTCCAGTTGTGTTTCAGTGTTGTTGTGTATCTATCACATTACCGTTCCTTTCTGTCAGATTCTCCTGCTGCTCCATCGATCCATCTGAACTCTGACTTTTTGCCAAATCAAACCGAGATGGTTCTGACTGCCGGCTCCGCCTTCACCCTCAGTTGCCATGGTAATGGTTCGATCCGCTGGTCTAGCACTGCATTTTGTCTGCTGTACCAGGACAAACTGCCCAACCCGGTGAAGGTCAACAGCTCAGTCCCTCGACACACTGGGACATTCCGCTGTGGGTACACCACCCAGGGCCTGGAACACCTGGACACCTGGATCCACCTGTACATCAAAGGTAAGATCAGCTGATGCCTCACACCTGCCAGAGTCCAAACCACAAACTATTTCACAAGTATGTAATTCCTCTAATCATTGGTTGCTCTGGTTGCTACCTTCAGGTGATCACAGGTAAGTGATTACTCACCTTTCGATCTCTCTCTCAGACCCAACCGACCCATCCAGTGTGTTCGTCACTCCTCGCAGAGACCCTGATGCCAAAGAAGGACAGGACTTCCTGTTCAAGTGTCTGCTGACTGACCCATCTGTGAAAAACCTCACCCTCCAATCAGAGGACAGGGAGGGAGTCCTCCCCCAGGGCATGAATGTGACCTTTGACCCCCACAGAGGGGCCCTAATCCGAGACCTGCAGAGGTCGTTCAACGGCCGCTATGTGTGTTCAGGCTGGAGGGATGGGAAGCAGTTCAGATCCAAATGTGTCAACCTGATGGTGGTCCCCAGTAAGACCTGTCTGTCTGTACACCTGTCTGTCTGTCTGTATACCTGTCTGTCTGTACACCTGTCTGTCCGTCTATATACCTGTCTGTCTGTAAACCTGTCTGTTCTATTGGTCTCTCCACCTGACTTCACACCTGTCTGTCTACCTATCTGTCTGAAGGGCTGCGTCCTCCCACCCTTTCTGTCAGTCAGGATAAATTCGTCTGCCTGGAAGGAGAAAAGTTTGAGGTCACCTGTCTGACTAGTAACCCCTCCCACTTCTACTACCTCACCTGGACACACCCAAACATACAGGTGAGAGGTCAGAGGTCATCTGTGTGTCTGTAGTCCTGACAAACTCTTTTGATGTCAATGGTTGTCTGGTTTATTTCAGGGACTGAACATGACTCTCAGCCGTCACTATAGCAACCACCGCCTGTACATCAATGGCACTCTGACTGTCTCTGGTGTCAGTCTGAAACACAGTGGACCATACACGTGTACTGCCACCAATGAAGATGGAGTTGCCACGGCAACCACACAGCTCAGAGTTCTGGGTAAGAAGATTTGGTTGAAAGACAAGATTATAAATAAACATAGATAGAACAATAATAACTTTGGGGAACAAGAATGTAATTCATGGGAGAAATATAGAGATAGTACGGAACAAAATTACCATGAGAACAAGGTCATCACTGTATGGAACAAGATCATAAAACAGACACAAGATCATACCTTTTCATCATAGTGTCTGTAACTTGTAGAGAGATAATACCTGGAGCATAAACATGGACAGACTTAGTGGCATTTACTTTCTCCTCTTCCTCACTAGATCATCCTTACCTGAGGATCTATCTGCAGTCGACACAGCAAGCTAATGCTAACACCAAGTCCACAGACGTCAAGTACCTGTCTGCTAATGTTAGCATTATGCCGGTGGAGGTGCAACGAGAGCCAGATGCTAACATTAGCCATGCTTCACCGCAAGTGAATCGTGAAATGTTTGCTAATGTTAACCCCAAAAGGACAGATGGTGCTAGCAGTGCTAATATTAGTGGCAGTAGCAGAGTGGAAGTGTATGAAGGCCAAGATGTGACGCTAACATTTGTGATGGAGGCATATCCTCCAATCAGCAACCAGGACTGGACGACACCAATACACACCAACAGCAAGAACAACACAGTGTACCATGAGAGCTACACTGCTAATGGCTACAGGTTAGCATGCTAACAACTACAGACTAGCACACTAACAGCTACTACAGGCCAACATTATCAGATTTCTACAGCAGGTTGGACAGAGACCAGCTGCATCAAAAATACAACTTTAAGGTTTTTTAAGGTGGTGTTACAGGTGTTGCTGCAGTGGTGGTGTTGGTTTTAAAGTGTTATGGTTTGTTAAGGTGTTAATTTTAGTGTTAAGGTTGGTGGTATTATTGGTGCTAAGGATTGTTAAGGTGATACTGTGGGTGTTTAAGTCTGCTAAGGTGGTATTGTTAAAGGTTTTTAAGGTGGTATTGTAGGTGCTAAGGGTTGTTAAGGTGGTATTCTTCATGATTCAGGTCGGAGGCGAGCCTGCTGCTGCGGCGGGTCCGTAAGGAGGATCAAGGTCGATACTCGTTTCATTTCTCAAACTCGTTCTTCAGCGGCTTGCAGAACGTCGATCTACGAATCTTCCGTAACAAACTTTATTCCTCCTTTTCCTCACTACAGAAGTTTTCCTTTTCTCTTCTAATTATTACATGATCTTTAAATGTTTAGCTATCTCTAGATCTTGTTGTATTTATCCTATGTAGTCAATAAATATAAAAAATAAAATTTCTTCTCTCAGGTTCTCCGAGTGCTGAGGTCATTCTACAGAATGACACCCTGACCTGCATCAGCTCTGGATATCCACGACCCACAATCCTCTGGTACACCTGCGCTGGAGTCCAGGACACGTATGTACCACACAGATTGACAGTGTAAAGTGCTGTGAACCTGAACATATAAAGTTTGTCCTGAGGGTGGTGCTAGAGGAAAAATACATGTAGGTAATAAAAATAGTTACATGAACTTGTGATATCAACTCACAATATATGACACAAACACATTTCTGTTATGAAGATGCAGTTTTGTAATTTTTAACTGAGTTATGTTCTTTGTTTCTTTAAACATTAATTAAAGTAACTGATTCAATTACAGAGTAAAACACAAGATAGATAGATAGATAGATAGATAGATAGATAGATAGATAGATAGATAGATAGATAGATAGATAGATAGATAGATAGATAGATAGATAGATAGATACTTTATTTATCCCCTAGGCGAAATTCATGTGTCCATTAGCTGATTGTTGATAATAATAATAATAATAATAAAAACAGTTAATAATAAATAAACAATAATAATTAAATTAGTCCACTTCCTTTGGCAGAGGTGTTGTATAGCCTGATGGCAGTGGGAACAAAGGATCTCCTGAACCTCTCTGTTCTGCAGCACAGTGAGATGAAATGTTTGCTGCTGTAGCTGCTTCTCTGTTCTGCCAGAATGTTGTGGAGAGGATGGTTGGTATTGTCTAAAAGAGTGAGTCCAGACTCCTGCAGCGCAGACCCAGCCTTTTGGATCAGCTTGTCCAGTCTCTTTGTGTTCATGTCGGACATGTTGCTGCCCCAGCAGACTGCAGCATAAAAGAGTCTGGCCACCACTGACAGATAAAACATGTGCAGCATTTCACTGCAAACGTCAAAGGACCTGAGCCTCATGAGGAAAAAGAGCCGGCTCCGCCCCTTCAAGTAGATGGCATCTGTGTTCAGGTACCAGTCCAGTTTACTGTACAGGTGCACACCTTGGTATTTATAAGTGTGCACCACTTCAATGTCCTTCCCTCGAATGTTGACTGGCTGAAGGGCCTAGGCCTCCAAAAGTCAATGACCATCTCCTTGATCTTGGAGGTGTTCAGAAGGAGGCAGTTCTTGTTCCTCCATTCACTGAAGGCCATCATCAGATCCCTGTACTCCTCTTCCTGCCTGTTCTTGATACACGCTGAAATAGCTGTTTCATCTGAGTATTTCTGAATGTGGCAGGACTTAGAGTTGTATTTAAAGTTGGCCGTATACAGGGTGAACAGGAACCGAATCAGAATAGTCCCCTGTCGAGCCCCAATGCTGCTCATCACTGTCTCTGAGACACTGTTACCCAGCCTGAAATACTGTGGTCATCTTGTCAGGTAATCCACAATCCAGGACGTGAAGCAGGGATCTACCAACATCCCTTCCAGCTTGTCTTTAAGAATGGGGGGTGGATGGTGTTAGGGGTTAGGGTTAGGGCTGCACAGTCCTTTAACAGCCTCGGACACACACCATCTGGGCCTGTTGCCTTTCCAGGACGTAGCCTCCTGAGCTCCACCCTCACCTCCTCTGTTGTAAAGGACAGGGGACTTGACCCCAGTGTGGAGGGAGGTGCGGCTGCAGTTTCAGGTTGTGGAGGAGATGCCGTAGGAGAAGCTGCAGCTGAAGCAGTGGGAGAGAGAACAGGTGAGGCTGTGTCACACCTGTTGTAGAACAGGTTGAACTCATTGACCTTGTCCTCATCACCTGATGTTGCCTGGCTGTTCTTCTCTTTATAGCCAGTGATGGTCCTCATCCCCTTCCACACCTCTCTGGTGTTGTTGTGCTGCAGCTTCCTCTCTATTTTCTTTTTGTAGTCCTCCTTCGCCTGCTTTAATCTCCTCTTCAGCTCATGTTGCACACACCTGAGCTTCTCCCTGTCTCCATCCCTGAAGGCCTCCTTTTTCTGGTTGAGGAGGGTCTTGGTGTTATTGATGATCCAGGGTTTGTTGTTTGAAAAGCAGTGTACAGTCTTTGCTGGTACTACAGCGTCCAAACAGAAGTTAATGTAGTCTATGGTACATTCAACCATTCTATCAAGGTCAGGGTCCTTGCTTTTATCATTTTCCTGTGACTCCAACAGGACATTCCAATATGTGCATTCAAAATGAGTTTACAGAACAGATAAAACACTGTCACCTCTTCCACAGGTGTGGAGATGTCTCCACCTATCAGGTGTCTCCAGCTAATGTGACCTCACAGGAGGAAGAGGAGGAAGAGGTGAGGAAACACCTCCCTCTGTCAGCTGGTGATGATGTCACTGTTGAGTGTGTAGCCTCCAATAAGATGGGAAAGTCTCGTGATGTCTTCAGACCCTGGAAGTCTCAGAGTACGAACACCTGAAGCACTTTGTGGTATTGTATCTGTGACAGGTGCAGATCATTTTTACTGAACATGTCTTCCTGTTCTCCTACAGAACCTCAAATGCTCTTCACTCCGGCTCTGATTGGAGCTCTGAGCGCTGCTGCCGTCCTCCTCCTGTTGCTATTGGTTGTCTTTTACCAGTGGAGACAGGTACGTGTCGTCATCATCATATGGACTTATTGGGTTTGAATGAAAATTGTCTGAACAGTCTGGGTTACTGTGGTTACTGTGGTTACTATGGTGACCCAGTTCTGGGTCAAAAAGCAGCATGTTGGGTTATAGGTTTGTTCTCCACCCAGAAATGTGTGAAAATGACCATGTAGTTGAATTAAAGCTACAAAAAGTTGGGCTGAAAAAAACAACTCAAACTCTATGTTATCACTATCAACTTATTTAATGTCTGCTTCTTCTAACTTCTGCTGCTAATGTTAAAATTAAAGTAAAATTGATATAAAGGATGAAAGGATGAAACAAGCACATGATGTCCCAGCTGTTCTTTTATTGGTACAATCAAAATATATCGGGTTAACCAAGTCTTTCTTTTTTTTTTAGCTTAAACTGCATAAAAATGACGTACTTGAATGATGCAGCGTAACCTAATGTCACTGTATTTAACCTAATGTTAGGTCAAACCTTCCCAACCTATAACCAAGCAGTTGGGTTATTAAAATAACCCAGCATTTTTTAGTGTGTACACACAGATGTTCATGTTAATAAGATAAGGTGCAGCCTTACTCAGTTCCTTCTGTTTGTCCTGACAGATTCACTTATTCACTGTTTCATTCACAACCTGCCCCCTGAAATCATTCCCATGACGTTTTGGCTCTTCTTCTTCTACCAGAAACCCAAGTATGAGATACGATGGAAGATCATCGAGAGCACAGACGGAAACAACTACACCTTTGTTGACCCTACCCAGTTGCCGTACAACCACAAGTGGGAGTTTCCACGAGACAAACTCCGCCTTGGTACAAAACTGTCTGATTCAAAACCAAAATCTGTCAAAACGCTAAAGCAGAGGGATGTTTCAAAATAAAAGTCAGTGTAGACACTGATAGTGTTCCTGTTTCTGACAGTGGAGAGTTGTGAACTCCACTCTGTTGTCCAGGTGTAGTCACTCTGTGGTTTAGTCCTCGACCTTTGACCTCTCTGATATCAGGCGCTGTTTTGGGTTCGGGAGCATTTGGGAAGGTCGTCGAGGCAACAGCATACGGTCTAGGAACTGACAACAACGTCGCTAGAGTCGCCGTCAAGATGCTGAAACGTCAGTCCACAAACTTTCATCATCATCATCATCATCATCATCATTATTATTGTTATATCTGTGACACTCCACTGTTGTAATGAGATAATCTGGTGTGTTCATGAACAGCAAGTGCTCACTCGGAGGAACGTGAAGCTCTGATGTCAGAGCTGAAGATTCTCAGCCATCTTGGTTACCATGACAACATCGTCAACCTGCTGGGAGCCTGCACTCGAGGAGGTGATGACTGTTTTAATCATTAAATATCAGAATAAAAGTAAAGCCATGCCACAAACAGATCAATGTCACTATTTACTGCTGAAAATACAAATGTAGATTAATACGCTGCTAAAAATAGTTCCCAACAACATCACTATTTCCTCCTGTTTGATGAAAACTACAGCAAGGAGCTGTTTTAGTGAATCACTGAGCCTCTTTAAAAATTAAAGTCTAAAGATCTAACGTCTTCAGGACCAACCAATGGGCTAAGGGTTGAAAACCACAGACAGGAAGTCAGAAAGTGTAAAGTGGTGCAGTGGTTAGCACTGCCGCCTCACAGGGAGAAGATTATGGGTTCAAACCTGCTGTCCGGAACTGTTCTGTTTGGAGTTCATATGTTCTCCTGTGTAGGTTCCCTCCGGGTTCTCCGGCTTCCTCCCACAGTCCAAACATATGCAGGTGTGAGTGTGATTGTCTATACATCAGCTGTGTGACAAACTGCCCCCCCCCCCCATAGATAAGACAACTGATTGGTTGATGAGAAAATACTCCGAATTTATCAGTAATGAATATAATTAATTGCAGCATGTCACTGTTCTTAAGTGTTTTTAAGAGAAACCAAAATGTATCCTGATGTTTTCCTTTTTGCAGTGTATTGTGGGACAGTATCCCTCCAGCCTTTTCAGTGAAGACACAGCAGACTGACTGACATCTAACCCACCCTCCTACCCCCACCAGGTCCCATGCTGATGATCACAGAGTACTGTAGCCATGGTGACCTGCTGAACTTCCTGCGGGCTCACACTCAGGACTTCATGACATCCATTTTGAGTGTGGATGAAGTTGAGGAGGAGGCTTTCTATAAGAACATGGCCGCCCAGAACAGCAGACTCAGGAGGTTTGAAATAACTGATCCAGATCAGTTAGACCTGAGATCAAGTTAATTACAATTAAAGCATCAAGGAGAGCAGAGAATTCATGCCTCCCTTCCTTCCAGGGCGTCTTTAAAACCATGATCGCATGACCACAGCATCTCTCCAGACATTCATGAAGAGTCCAAATCCTGAGCAATAAATCACGTTCACTCGTATATTTAATCAACCAGCCTTACGACTGGAGGCTGTGCTACGACCTCGGTTGCTATGGTAACTGTTATTGGGTACTGGGCCAGCTGGACTGGAAAAAGTCCTTCACAACAAGAACTTGGGTTTTGTCAGAAATCAGATTTAATAACATTTAAAGAAATTTGTTTGATCTGAACTATTTTGAAATTCTAAAGTAAATTCACAATGTGCCTTAGAAATAAGTGTGTGTTAAAGACTGTGTCATCAGCAAAGAGTAACAGAAACAGATGAAATGCAGAGACTGAAACATTAATAAAGAGAACAAAAGAACAAGAAAGAATCATTGAAGAACACCATGATTAGTCATAATTCATAATGTGATAACATAATAAGAAAATTGATCCAAATTGATGAGAGCAATTGATGAACCCAAAAATATACAGAAATAATATTGTTATGGTAAATGGACTAGCACTTATACAGCGCGTTTCTAGTCTTACTGACCACGCTTTACAATACTTGCCATTCACCAATTCACACACACATTCATACATGACAGTCACACACTGATGCAAAAGGAAGTGGGGTTCAGCATCTTACCCAAAGACGGACTGGAGGAGCTGGGGATTGAACCACGACCTTCTAATTAGTGGACAACCCGCTCTACTTCCTGAGTCACAGCCGCCCTGTTATAAATAGACTGATCTGCTCCTGAAAGTAATCAAGATTTGCACAATACATCATTTTATTTATTATATCTAAAACTTCTTCTGAGATGTTAATTCAAGCAGAGCTCTGAGGTCACACTAACATCAGATGATTGACAGCAGCTGTTTCATTCATGCTTCATCATCAGCTGTGTGGCTTCTGGCTGATTCTGACATCCAGTCATTTGTGTTTCAGTGACAGTGGGATCTCGTGCTGTTCAGAGTATCAGGAGATGCTGCCAGTTCTCAACCCAGGACAAACACACCAGGGTACCAACCTGAACTCACCTGAACACCTGAACACACCCACAGTTTCTGTCTCTGTGAGGTCAGACCTGTCTAATTCCCTGTCTGTCTCTCAGGTGTACAGACAGACAGCCTATCTGTCAGTGACCTCATGAGGTTTTCGTACCAGGTGGCTCAGGGTCTGGACTTCCTGTCCACCAGAAATGTAAGAAAACACAAACGCGTTTGTCTATACTTTGACAATTCTCATTGATCAAATTCATTCCCAGGCCCCGGACACCTGATCTGACCCAAGCATTAAAACCAGGTCCCTTCAAACATTCCTTTCAAGTAATAAGGACCAACCAAAGTCCTCTCAATGTAGAAAAGTCCTCTTAATGTAGAAAAGTCCTCTTAATGTAGAAAAGTCCTCTCAATGTAGAAAAGTCCTCTCAATGTAGAAAAGTCCTCTTAATGTAGAAAAGTCCTCTCAATGTAGACAAGTCCTCACAATGTAGAAATGTCCTCACAATGTAGACACGTCCTCACAATGTAGAAAAGTCCTCTCAATGTAGAAACATCCTCTCAATGTAGACACGTCCTCACAATGTAGAAATGTCCTCTCAATGTAGACAAGTCCTCACAATGTAGAAATGTCCTCACAATGTAGACAAGTCCTCACAATGTAGAAATGTCCTCTCAATGTAGACAAGTCCTCACAATGTAGAAATGTCCTCACAATGTAGAAAAGTCCTCTTAATGTCGAAAAGTCCCCTCAATGTCGAAAAGTCCCCTCAATGTCGAAAAGTCCCCTCAATGTCGAAATGTCCTCACAATGTAGAAAAGTCCTTCAATGTAGACAAGTCTTCTCAATGTAGAAAAGAAAAATCCTCACTACGATGTGAGAGAATGGCCGTCATCAAAATACCAGCACAAGTACAGTAACATGCTGAATGTTCTCATTATATCAGCAGTAAAATCTTTTGCAAAAGTCTCTCTCTGTCACCTGTCTGTCACCTGTCTGTCACCTGTCTGCCTCTCTGTCAGTGTATCCACAGAGACGTGGCGGCGAGAAACGTCCTGCTGACTGATCGTCGTGTTGCAAAGATCTGTGACTTTGGTTTGGCTCGAGACATTCGCAACGACGACAGCTACATCGTTCAAGGAAACGTCAGTGTTCCAACGCTACACTGTTACCTGTTAGAGTAAACAACAACAACAACAACAACAACAACAAAGCTGTTACCTGTTAGAGTAAACAACAACAACAACAAAGCTGTTACCTGTTAGAGTAAACAACAACAACAAAGCTGTTACCTGTTAGAGTAAAAAACAACAACAACAACAACAAAGCTGTTACCTGTTAGAGTAAACAACAACAACAACAACAAAGCTGTTACCTGTTAGAGTAAAAAACAACAACAACAACAACAAAGCTGTTACCTGTTAGAGTAAACAACAACAACAACAACAAAGCTGTTACCTGTTAGAGTAAACAACAACAACAACAACAAAGCTGTTACCTGTTAGAGTAAAAAACAACAACAACAAAGCTGTTACCTGTTAGAGTAAACAACAACAACAACAACAAAGCTGTTACCTGTTAGAGTAAAAAACAACAACAACAAAGCTGTTACCTGTTAGAGTAAAAAACAACAACAACAAAGCTGTTACCTGTTAGAGTAAACAACAACAACAACAAAGCTGTTACCTGTTAGAGTAAAAAACAACAACAACAAAGCTGTTACCTGTTAGAGTAAACAACAACAACAACAAAGCTGTTACCTGTTAGAGTAAAAAACAACAACAACAAAGCTGTTACCTGTTAGAGTAAAAAACAACAACAACAACAACAAAGCTGTTACCTTGTAGAGTAAACAACAACAACAAAGCTGTTACCTGTTAGAGTAAACAACAACAACACTATTACCTGTCAGAGTAAACAACAACACTGTTACCTGTTCAGACGTCTGCAGGGTATTAAATGTTCATCACTCCGTTGACAAAATAAGACACATTTCTGTGTGTTTTATTTTGAAGGCCCGCCTCCCGGTGAAGTGGATGGCTCCTGAGAGCATCTTTCAGTGTGTTTACACTGTGCAGAGCGACGTCTGGTCGTATGGAGTCTTACTGTGGGAGATCTTCTCTCTGGGTAACCATGGCAACGCTTGACAATCAGTAACATTACAGCTCTGATCTTGATAAATATTGATTATTGATTGTGGCATTAAAGACTTCTGTGGTCCTAGTTATCAGGTAGAAATGTTTCAGGTTTATTCCTCTGTGTGTTACCATGGAGACAACATCAGCATGACATCATGTTCTGATTAATTCAAATGTCTTGATTGGGACGTTTCTCACCTCTGACTGTTTCTGTGTTTACCTGCTCAGGTAAGAGTCCGTATCCCAATGTTGCCGTGGATACCAACTTCTACAAGATGATCATGGATGGCGGTCACATGGCTCGGCCAGACTTTGCTCCAGCAGAGATGTAAGTGGACAAACAGGTTCATGTCGGTGTAAATAAAGTTGTGTTGAATCTAACACACCTGTCCTCGCAGGTATCAGCTGATGACTCTCTGCTGGAGTCTGGAGCCCACCGACAGACCAACCTTCAAAACCATTGGTCAGCTCGTCAATGGGCTCCTCCCCTCCACCAATGACACGTCGCCACGTCACACCCATCAGGTGAGGTCCAATCAGCTCTGACTGGCAGGCTGCTGTTTTAAACCCACAGTAGAAGTGAGTTCAACAGTTGGTACCTGAACACATCGTCTCTCTTCTTCTCTCAACAGTCGACGTACAGGAACATTGACGAGTGCAGAGAGGAAGAGGAGGAGGAGGAGGAGGAGGAGGTCATAGGAGGAGGAGAAACACTGAAGAGAGGAGAAGAAGAAGAGCAGGAGCAGAGAGGTAATAACCCAGGATGACATCAGTTGTTGCTAAGAGACAGTTTACCTGTAAACCTGACTGTACTCCTGCCCTGATCTTCTCAGAGCTCCGTGATGATGAAGAGGAGGAGAAGGAGCTGATGATGAAGAACATCTACCAGCTCTCCTGATCGTCTCGTCCAATCAGAATCTGTTTCTTACTTTTAGTTTATAACAAATGAAAGACGAACATTTGAGAACGAATTGATTTCATGTTTCTGACGAGACAAAGAGCGTCCTCGTCACTCTGAGAACAAACGTCCATCCTGAACAGACATGAAGGGACGTCTGGGTGCAGTCATGTGATCCTCTGCTCTGATTGAACAGCTGTTTTCTCACCAATCGGCTGCTGACAGTGTTGTGATTCGTTTTTCCTGTTTTTCTGTCTGGGGAATTCGTTAAAGACTTGTTGTAGAGACGTCGTCACTTTTCCCTCCGGTTTGTTTAAAGTTCACAAAGTTCAAGATAAACCAACTCTGTGTTTCTGTTCCCACTGGAATCAGGACAATCTTGATTGGCTCTCTTCAGGCCGCCACCCACGTCTGTGTCAAACGAGATTTGAATAAAGTTGAGCCTTTCACGTCTCATTCACAATGAATAGCAAATGTCTATGGTGGCCCGGAGAGCTCAACACTGCAACTGAAGAAAACACATGAGCTGTTTCCAGGGGACACTGAAAAGTGATGAACCAGGTGGGACAACGATTGCAGTGTGTTGAGCTAAAACCGTCTGAATCTAATTTTTCCTACAAATGTTATAAAGCATCAGATTGATGACATCACAATGACATCACTTTCATCCTACCACAACTGTTAAACTGTGTTCACACTGATGACTCACTGTCATCATCTGTCTCTGTGATTGGCTCAGCTGCTCCAGAGCCATGACAGCAGGGATGTGATTGGGTGACTAAATGTTTTCAGCTGCACCACCAACCAAACTCGCTCATTTTCTAAGCATTAAAAATATTACATTTTATTTTTGATGTGACACATAAAAGAAATGATAATAATAAAATCTTTTTCAAAGAGTTGCCAATTAAATTCGATTAAATTCAATTAGTTCATTGAATGTCTTTTCGAAAATGACAAAATTTCTTTTCTAACTCACAATCAACCAAACTCTTAAATTTTCTAAACGTTGTTATTGTTATTATTAGTGATTATTGATCAGGGTTTTCTTCATCAGACATTAGACCAGATTACACTGGAGTGACTCAGCAGAGACAAATATATGAATCCAGTCTCAGATCTGGATCAGGTCCCAGATGTTAAAGGGTTTGATCTCAACAACATTTAACCAGATCTTGTTTTTCAGTCATTTTAAAATCGTTATTGATCAGACGTAAATCCAGACTGAAAATGAATTTTCATGTTGTTTATTTTCATTGTAAAAATAAAATCAAACAATCAGCCGACGTTTGTTTTCAATCCATCTGTTGTAAACTGTTTATTACATGTTGATTATTACTAATCAACTTTTAACTGATTATTATTCACAGTTATAGATACTCCAGAATTACAAATATTCCATGTGTTTGTGTCTCCAGTCTCCTCACCTGTTTGTGTTGTATCTGTCAGGTGAGAGCAGGGGGCAGGGCCAGATAAAAGTAGATTACCTGACAGGTTTACTGCCTGTAGTGAGTGTGTGTGTGTGTGTGTGTGTGTGTGTGTGTGTGTGTGTGTGTGTGATTATTGTTCATTGGACAAAGAACAGGTGACGCCCCAGGCAGGTGCAATTTCTGCTGTTTGATTGACAGTTCAGGTCATTAACAGGTCGTCACCCATACCAGTTTTGGACTTTGGTTTTCCTCAATCATCACACACACAAAAAAACACAACACACACACACACACACACACACACACACACACACACACAAACAATAACAGGCAGATTCAGACACTGAGACGTTCAGACTAACATGAAGACAAGCAGAGAATCAATGTGTCAAAGCACAATTATCAAAGGAATTAAATGTCAATAATAATATTAATAAAATAAAATACAATATAATTATTAATTAAATTAATAGAATAAATCTAATAACGAAATAAAGAAAAAAGCAATAAAATTATATACATATTCATATATACCTTTATATATATATACACACATACATAAACATATACATTCCCATAAGTCAAGTATTTCAGCTTCTTCTGTTGTGACAGGAAGTGACATATTTAGCAGCCAGTACTGCACAGGATGATGGGTAATTTCTCTTGTACTTTATCTCAGGTCATCGGTTTATCTTCTTCGTGTTCCCAGCAGCACAAACATAAATGATTATGAGCTGCCATATTGATAATGACTCATCAATCATTTCCAGCCCAATGAAAACCGGGCACAGATCAGATCCAGAGTCAGAGAGGACAGACACTCCAGTGTTCCTGATCCTGGACCTCACACTGTCGATCTGAACAAACAGCAGGTGAACTGGTTTCACGCAGGTGACAGGTGAGTCCATGTTCTGTGCCGACAGGAAGTGGAATCAGCATTCAGATGGAGGTTTACATGAAGGTTCCATCAGAGACCACTTTAGAAGCAAATCTGGACTTTACTGATCCAGATCTGATCAACAGTGAACGGATGACTTTACTGCTCTCTGATTGATTGATTGATTGATTGTGTATTGATCCCTGCAGCTGTCAGGATGAAGCAGCGCCTGTCGTCTCTGGAGTTTCTCCTCTGCGTTGTTTCTTCTCTGCTTCTCGTCTGTTGTGTCGGACTGATCGTGATTTCGTGGATCAGCCTGAGGCCTGAAGGTGACTGTGCGTCTGGTCTTTACCACTTGATCAGACGGGGCTATTGATCAGTGCTGATGATGTTGTGTGTGTGCTCAGGTGCCGTTGAACCAGTGGTGCTGAGTGGCCGGATGGTGATCACAGAGGGAGCCGTGTTCTACGAGGAACTGAGGAACCGCAGCAGTCTGATCTTTAAATCTCTGGCCTTCGACGTCCAGCAGCTGGTGAGCTCGCAGACTTTTACTTTGAAATACAGCTTTCCAGCATCTGGTAACATCAGCAGCTTTTATTTGAAAAGAAAGGCAGATTCAGCAGTTTTTATTTTGAAATCCTGCAGAGTAAAGAGGGATATTCTTTCTCAGCTGTGAGACACTCCTCCATCGATGTTCTGTGTTTATGAACTGGGATGATCAATACTGATCAGTCTGTCTACAGGTGTAAAATCAGCTGATCTCTGTCTGACCTCTGATTGGTCGACAGGTGTCCAAGGCATTCGCCCACACTGAGCTCAGACTACTCTACAAGTCCTGTCAGGTGCTATACTTCAGGTCAGACACCTGATCACTATCGATCAATCACGTCATTACTGATCAATCATCAATAACTAATTGATTAATCAGTATCTCATTTACAGAGTTGATCGAAGGATCAATGACATCATCAATGATCAATGATTTGCTGACTGATTAGTTTCATTCCAACGGCACAGCTGTTAGAAAGCAGAAGTTCCTGTTTGATTTTTCATTTCAACTGATTCATTAATTAATTTATTGATTATCTGTTTTTTAGTTCCTTTACTTCTCAGCTGCATTTGATTGATTGATTGATTGATTGATTGATTGATTGATTGATTGGCGATTCTGAATTTATTGATACCGTGACAACTATTATTGATCTGTGTCCTCAGTCGGGGCAGTGTGGCTGTGACCTTTGACCTCTGGTTCTATCAGCTGATTGATGTGAAGGAGGCGGAGTTGCTACTGGGGGCGGGGCTTCAGGAGGTAGACAGTGGAGGACTGGTGATCGACAGAAGCAGCATCCAGATCACAGGTGAGTGTGAGGTCACTGTGAGTTCACATGTGACACTGAAGCTAAAATACTTTGAAACTGTTTTTATTTTTATTGTTAATTTATTTTTTAATATGTTTTAAAAAGTTGATTTAAACTCAAAGACAATCAGATCAAAGCAGACTGAATTACAGGTGTTAGGACAGATTAGCCTAATATTAGAACAAATTAAATCAGATTAGATCAGATTAAATCAGATTACATCATATCAAATCAGATTACATCATATCATGTCAGATATCAGTTGATATGACGGTGTAACTGTTGAATTAGCGCCATAGCTTCACAATGTTAGAGAATTTATAGCAGATTACATCAGATTAAATGAGATTAGAACCATGCATAACTTTAGTCTTTAATAAAATGTAAACAGGTGAGTTATATAAATAGTTGTCATGAAGGAGGAAATTAACATAATGTTTAGCCTCATTAGCTGTTGATGATTGGTCAGATCCCACTGACCTGGATCAGGTGACTAGATGATATTAGACCAGGTAAATCTGGTCTGGCTCAAACTGGGATTAAATTTCATGTTTCATCTGGAGAAACAAGATGAACGTGTGAAACTCTTCCTGCAGAGAAACCAGATGAGACGACTGTCACACCCGGGACTGTCACGCCCGGGACTGTCACGCCCGGGACCGTCACGCCCGGGACCGTCACGCCCGGGACCGTCACGCCCGGGACTGTCACACCCGGGACTGTCACACCCGGGACCGTCACACCCGGGACCGTCACACCCGGGACTGTCACACCCACGACAGGTGAGAACAGGTCAGGTGTCTGGTTCATATTCAGCCTCCTGCTCACTGTCTAATACTTTCTATGTCTCCACAGTGACGTGTCCTCCTAATAAGGAAGCCTGTGCTGATCGATTAATGTGTGTTCCAATTGATCGGTTCTGTGACGGAGTGGATGACTGTCCAGATGCTTCTGATGAAGGCGCCGCTCGCTGTGGTCAGTGATCTTTTCTACAAAGATTATTTAAATCAAAGAGTTGATTCAACAGGTGAACAGATGTCCGGTAATTATCTAATCAATCATTTATTACTGATGGTATCGATCAAGTTTATCTGTCAACAGGAGTGACTAATCGGCTGTGATTCAAAGATAGAACTACCTGATGATGTCATCACTCTTGTTGCCATAGCGACAGCATGTGATGGACAGTTTGTACTAAGAGGACCGAACGGCTCATTCAGTTCATCAGACGCTTCTGAGAGCTACAACAGCAGCAGTGAATGTCGCTGGGTCATCAGGTGAGACACTGTAACACACCTGTATACACCTGTACACACACCTGTTTACACCTGCACACACACACTGTAAATAACATGTACAGTACATTAACAAGGATGTTTGGAATGTGTTCTATTTTTTATCCAGAATAATTCAGATCAAAGATATAACTAAGTCATGTTGTTGTTTGTTGTTGTTTGTTGTTGTTTTTGTCATTGGTTGTTTATTTTGTCATTGTTGTTGCTTTTTGTTGTTGTTTGTTGTTGCTGTTTATATTTTATTTTGTTGTTGTTTGTTGTTGTGTCCAGGGTCGACCGAGGACTGTCAGTTCAGATCAGCTTCCATCACTTTGAAACAGAAGAAAACGTCGACACTGTGAAACTGTATGAAGGAGTGGGAGGAGTCAAACGGCTCACAGGTGACGTTCACCAGTGTTTTATATGCTACTGTATGTGTGGACTGAGGTTTATACGATTAGTCAGTTCTGTGGCATCTGTCTGGTCTCTAAACCACTTTTGTCATGAAAACGCGTGAGAAGAGATACAGGAAGTGATGTAATCTGCCTCTGATTCAGAGACTCAAGGCTAAACTCACTTTTAACTGACATGTTGATGTGATTTACAGCTGAGCTCTCAGGCTCCGCCCCTCCTGGGACTGTGTGGCTGCTGACTGACCAATCAACTGTGGAGTTTATCTCTGATGATGTCAACAACTTGTCAGGGTTCAGCGCCACCTACAGGGCAGCCAACACCTCCAACCTGTCCAGTAAGACCTCCCATCACAGAGTATAAAAAGCGTTTAGCTGCAGCTGACTGACTGTGTCTCTGCTCAGACCAACAGAAGCTCACCTGTGCATTTGAGCAAGGCATGTGTTTCTGGAGGAAGCAGCAAGACCCGGATGATGGAGACTGGATTCGAACCAGCGGCTCCACGTTTCCTCCGCTGACGGGCCCGAGTGTCGACCACACACTGGGAAACAGCTCAGGTGGGTTTCCTGTGGAGGGCGGCATCCTGTTGTCATAGCAACTGGAATGATCAGTTTCAGTATCATTATCAATACAATTGATCTGTTTGTCAGGTTTCTACATCGTCACACCTCTGAGTCCCGGCCAATGGCTGAAGAGCTTCAGGATCTACAGCCTCCCTCTGACTCTGCCCACACAGCCCATGTGTCTGAGCTTCTGGTAAACAACTGAAATAAACATGTCAACAACCAAAAATAAACAAGTCAACAACCGAAAAGGACAGTAAACAAGAGAAGCTGATACATATCGAATGTTTCTAAATTCGTAAACAAACAAATACACAAGACAAACATGTAGATGAATAACTGAGTAAACATGTAAACAAACAAACAAACACTTGTTTGTCTGCAGGTACCACATGTTTGGAGAGGACGTTCACCACCTTCGAGTCCTGCTGCTCCCGTTGTCCCGGGCACAGCCTGAACCTGCCGTTTCCGTGGTGTTTCAGAGAGACGGTAACTATGGCGACAACTGGAACTACGGCCAGGTGACCCTCAACCTGATGACTGAGGCCAGGGTCAGTGACATCACACAGGGGTCCACAGAGTGGTCGGTTTATTGATCCTCATCAATAACTTATTGATTGTTGTATGACCTCTGACCTCTGCAGGTTGTGTTTGAAGCTCTAAAGAAAGGAGGGATGTGGAACGACATCGCTCTGGATGACATCACACTGACCGCTGCTCCCTGTGGCCCCGCTCCCCCTGAGCCAACCAATGTACCGCCTCCGACGACCACTCCCCCTATACCAGGTGAGACTCAGGCCATGCCCCCTTATTAATTCAACCTATTATTACTAACTTATTAGTATTACATTGTTTTGTTTTCACTATTATATTAATGATATTATGTTTAATTTTCTTCATGTCTTACGAAATAATAAAAACATTGTCATGTCACTTTTATTTTTATTACCATGTGTTTTACTTAAACATGTTGGTTCTTTGTCTTTACAAAATAATATATAATATTTAATAAATTTGCCGTTAATTAGAATAGGGTCATATTGTACATACACCTGTGATCTGGATCCCGTCTGACTCCGCCCCCTCTGCTGTGATTGGTCTAGCTGACTGTGGAGGACCCTTTGACCTCTGGGAGCCAAATTCCACCTTCAGTTCACCAAACTACCCACAATCCTATGGGAACAAGGCTCAGTGTGAGTACACCTGTCTGTCCAGAGTCACCTGCCGCCTTTATTTCATATTGTTACACTTAGTTCTTGTTCAGGTAGGAGAGAAGCAACTCCCACGGATGGTCCTTTAACTTTATTGGTGCAGAAGATCCAGGAACACAGAAGAGCCTGTTTACCTGTTGGTCTGAACCTCACTTGGGTGCTGTAAATTACCCATGATCCTCTGCTCCTCCAGGTCTGTGGACTCTCCACGCTGCGGAGGGAAACATCCAGCTCCACTTCTTGGACTTTGATGTTGAAGCGACCTATGACGTCGTAGAGGTGCGGGACGGGGCAGGGCCTAACTCCACCTTACTGGGTGAGAAGGTGTTTTACCCATAACCCCCTTCAGCATTGTTTGTTCATTTTCAGGTTTAACTTGTTTGTTTTCTTCCAGCCTTCCTCACTGGCAGTGATGGCCCCGCCCACGACTTGTTCTCAACAACCAATCAGATGACAGTGTGGTTCTTTACAGACAGCTCAGGACACGGTCGAGGATTCAGAGCCAACTTCACCTCTGGCTTTGACCTAGGGTCACCAGGTGAGTCAACAGAAAACAGCAGCATTGTTCAATATTTTCATTGGATATTGATCATGACGAGTCGTGTGGTTTCTGAACAGCTCCGTGTGCACCTGGACAGTTCCAGTGTCAGACAGGAAGTTGTATCCACGCCAACAGTCAGTGTAACTCTGTGGTGGACTGTCCTGACGCCTCAGATGAAGCTGACTGTGGTGAGTGTTATAATCAATAATTAATAATTATACACCAGACACATCAACCTCAGTGTTTAGATCAGTGATTAAACGTGGTTAGATCATGTTGTGTCGTCACATCACTACATGTCAGCATTGCTCCGTAGAAACACCTACTTTTCCCTTGTTAGTTGTGTTGCAGGTGAACGGTTCCAGTCGTCTCCGGTTTCAACTCGTCTCTACTCTGTTCACTGTGTGTGCCGACACCTGGAATCCTCACCTGTCTGACTTCACCTGCCAGTACCTGGGATACAGGTAATTCTCACCTGTCCAACCTCCCCTGTGAGCATCTGAAAGTACCTCACTCAGATTGCAGAAGAGTTGTGAGATCTAGACTCTCTCTGCAGGTCTGGAGAAGCGTCGCTGCTGCCGGCTCTGCCACAAGATTCACCCTTTACAAACGTCACAGTCACCAGTAACGGAACACTGGAAACCACCGTCAGGTACCAGTACCAGTACCAGAAACAGATCTACAGCTAAGACCAGCTTCAGAACCAGAACTAGATCAATATTTGGGGAAACTGTTAAAAATATTTCAGTACAGTAAAATATTGTAATAACTGTTTTTTTTTGGTTTTTTTTACAGTGAAACCTGTCACAGTGAGAAAGTGATATCGCTGAACTGTGATAACCAACGTGAGTACACTCATAAACACAGAGTTGTTAAAACAACTTCATTTGTTCATATTAAGTTAAATATTGATTCAGGCTGAGTGAACTGATATGATTATATGTGAAGAATGACCAACCCTCTGTGTGTTCTAGCTTGTGGACTTCGTCAAGTCACTAATGTCACCAGAGGGACGGACCAATCAGAAGAGAGGAAACCGGGTCCTGGTAAGAAAATTATTTAATTTAATTAATTGAATTATTTTTATTATCTGACCTGATCTCTTGTCGATGATCTGATCCTGTTTGTTTCAGTTTCATTGTCGGTTGTGAGTTATTTTGTGTGTTTGTTGTCACCTGTCAGGTGAGGCCCGAGTGGTGGGTGGAGCTAATGCGGCAAAGGGGGCATGGCCGTGGATTGTATCTCTGCAGTGGCAGGGGCGTCATATGTGTGGAGCCACACTGATTGGCCGTGACTGGCTGCTGACTGCTGCACACTGTGTCTATGGGTGAGTGACTCAAATCATGTTTCATATAATAACAGGAAGAGTTCAAAGAATCTATAAATGCCACACACACACACATATATATATATATACACATGTAACCCCAGTCCCATGTAGCTAGGAAATATTGACTGACAAATAATAGGGGTGTTGTAGTACAGTGGGAGGGGCCTGAGTTCGTCTGGAGATGGCGCTACCTGTGATAAATGTGATATAAAATAACTTGGCGGTGCCTCCAATAACATTTAAGAAGTAACACAAAATTTTGGTACTTAGCCTTTAAAATAAAAGTTCCCTTTAACCCTCCTGTCGTGTTCACCTCCCGCCCCTTACTTAATTGACCGGTCTGTTTTAACTGCTCTTAAATTAGCACAAAAACCATTTTTCACCACCAAATTTTTATTCAACATTCTTTAGCTGTGAACAATGTCTCAAAGTAGTGTTTAACATGAATTTATAGAATTAGACATAAAATAACTGCAGTGAAAATACAAATAGGCACTGAAAATGTATTACAAAATGAACATGTAATGGAAAACATAAATGGAAAACCAAAGATCCTTCTGCATCCCACAGACTTTTTGTAGCCTCATAGTTTGAGCGATATACTCCTGCTAAAATCAACAGACCTATGTAGGATTGGAGGTCTATCAGGTCGATTCCTCTCCAGGTTGGAAGCTGGACTTGATGTCATCCACACGAGATTTACCATACCGTGTTAGCCCTGTTGTCATCTTTAGATTAGATTAGATTAACTTTATTTATCCCACAATTGGGAAATTCCTTTACCACAGCAGAAAATAAACATCTATAGAATAAACATCGGAAATGTGGAAATATACAACAAAAATATACCAAATAGGGGCGTCGTGTGGCGTAGTGGTCTAAGCAGGCGCCCCATGTGTAGAGGCTACAGTCCTCGCTGCAGTTGGCCCCGGTTCGAGTCCCGCATCGGGCGGCCTTTACTGCATGTCATTCCCCCTCTCTCTGCCTCCCCATTTCCTGTCTCTCTCCACTATCCTGTCCAATAAAGGCACAAAAGCCCAAAAAAATATACCAAATATACACTAATAAATACAATATACACACGATATGTACATGAGAAAGTGCCAGTTTGCACATGGTGAGGAAGAGCAGGAGTTGTGGAGTCAGGACATTGTGATCTGAGCGTCCCAGCGTGATGCTGATGTTTTCCACTCTCGCTCTACTTCCTCTGTCCTGGGGGGATGAAGACCAGAGCAAGTGTCCACTCTTGGACCAGAATGTCTCCTCAGGTGCTTGTTCTTCAGGTGCCTCTCCATCTGTTGACTGGTCAGTCTCCTCAAAGTCTGGATCAAAATCTGTGTTGCCTTCCACTTCCGAGACGTCCTCCTCTGTCTCTGGTTCATCATGTCCAAAAACCTGGACCAGAACCTCTTCGACAGAGAACCGCTTGATCAGTCGCCTCATTGTGCTCAGAGTAAAAGGAGTGCAAGGCAAACATCAAGCTATATATATATATATATATGGGGTCTGTGTGAAGATGATACATTGATTAGTCTGGAAGGTGCGGTTCACCTGGGGGATAGGAACAGAAGCGTGGGAAATAGATGGGTTCACATCACAGACACCTGTCTGGTCTGTGTGAAGATATGATTCGTTGTTTCATCAGGAAGTTGGTTCACGTGGGACGATCGGCACATGAGCGGGAAAGAGATGTGTCCCCGCAAAAGACATGGTTCAGTCTGAAATGAGTGAGTGAGTGAGTGAGTGAGTGAGTGAGTGAGTGAGTGAGTGAGTGAGTGAGTGAGTGAGTTGGGGTGGTCTGTATGGGGATGTTTTCTGTCTGATGGATGAATATAGTCTGGATACCCATTCATTTCCTATGGCGGTCACTTTTACCGTAACACCACAGGTGTAACCAGGTTGATTAAAACACTCAAAAGTCAATGAAAGAATGATCATCACTTTTATATGTTAAAGGTCATAGTGTGGAGGATATCAGAAGGCCTTGAGCCAATCAGATGTAAAACACAATATTTATGAGTGTTTTCAGTTCGGTCAGATTTGACCCGAACACGACAGGGAGGTTAATCTATTTAATATGTATAAAAAAGTATCACCCTTGTAAGTACAACACAGGATTTAGTGGAAACAACAATAATTATTTATTGCAATTTACGAATTGGATTTCCAAATTAGTCAAATAGTTCACTGTTGACTTTTAAGCAGGACTGTGCATCGATACAAATATTCACAACTCATTTGGTCTGGAAGGTTTGACACACAAATGTTGAACCCAATGAGAAAATGTCAAATCAAAATAAACCAACTCAAATGTCCACGGCCCACACGCACACACACACGCACGCACACACACATTCAGCAGGGCTATTAAACGTAAAGAAAACGTTGCAGGCCTAGTTTCACTAGGCTTTAACCAGCATAAACAAAGAATGAGCACGTGCACAGTGTGAATGGTGTACTCACGAGTCCAGCAGCAGTCAGCGGCACGTGCAGCACCACGGTGCGGTGAGCAGCTGGAGTCTCCTTCCCGCTCCTGTCCGCTCCTGAATCACATGATCCTTCTCAGTAACTACGTCACAGGCTTACTCATGGCGAAAAACCAACAGTAGGTCTTAAACAAATTAGCAATTGCTAACTGCAATGCAGAATTAACCACAGGCAAGTGTATGAGCAGGCTAAGCTAAAGGCTAGCAGCGATTAGCAATTCAGCTGGTCTTTAACACATTACTAATTACACAGCAGCACAAAGTGCATTAAAACACGTGAACTTACCTCTGGCAGCTTCTCGGAGCTCTCACACATAAACCAGGGGAGACTCTCCGTCCGTCCCGGGAGTTTATAGTATTTTATTCACTCTACAGTCCACAGCTGTCCGGCTGGATGCTGATAACACAGCCGGCTGTCGGGGATGCTAAGCACCTCCCACCTGAACCAGGTGAGGACAGGATTGGCTACACACATTCAAAGATGAGAGATTAAAGAGATGCTTCACTGCCCCACAAACAAACGTGGTCAATCATATGGATCTTAAAACTAACACCACCCTTTTATCTCTGACTTTTAACTGTATATGAAATGACTTTTTAAACATATTTACACTTCATGAACTATTATTTATTAGCAACACAAACATTTTAATATCTGTATATGAATGAATGAAAATAATAGCCACAGGGCTACACACACGATGTATACATTAAATATGATTACATAGTTGAATCATACACATATACTGTATATTTCTATAGTTGATCTGCAGCACACACTGTGGACTAATGTTACTCTCTGAAATGTTCGCTCATGGTCTCAGCTGCTTGGTCATCTGTAATCTCACTGGTCGCTTTTGAAAAGTGGCAGTCGCAGGAAAAGGGAAGCGAGCCCTTTGAAATTGTGGTCAGATCTGCATCTAACTTCCACCAACAAACAAACACGATCTATTTGAACTAATAACACACTTATTAGTCGTAGTATTTTGTCCATGTTAAAAACATGCGTGTATGAAGCTTGAACATTAAACAGAAGCTGCTGCAGTCAGGACTTATCAGATAGAGAGATTATAAAGAGAAACATCAGCTGATGTGAAGCCTCACTACAAAGGTCTCAGACTGATGATGAAGAAGAGTTCAGATCTTCATCAGTCACAGACTCCAACAGATCAAAACTGATGAAGCTCAGAGTCACAGCTGAAGGTTTAAAGGAATCACCTGAGCTGGTTCACATCCCTGTTCATCATGGAGTCTTGTTGCCATGGAGACCAAAGAGGAAGCTGCTGCATCGCTGAGCTGAAGTTTGACTGTTTGATTGACTGAAGAGACTGAAGATGGAGTGTAAAAGAAAATCAGCTCTGTGTTCGGAGTAAACCTCCTCCCACAGGTGGAGCAGGATCTGGGTCTCTGCTGCCTCTGGACCTGGACCAGGTCTCTTCAGGATCATGTCAGGGTGTCTGTCCCCCTTATGGAGTGGCCCAGTCAGACCCAGACCTGAACCCAGTAGAGCTGCTGTTATTGAGCTCAGAGACAGAACCTGTCTGACTGAAGCAGCTCTATAAGAAGACCGGTCCAGACCTCCACCTGAACACTGAGGTCCGATTAGCAGCTACTGAAGAGGGTCTGGGTTCAGACCAGTTCAACCAGTTATTAAATCCAAGCTTCACTTCCTGTTTCCACCAGAGCTGAGAGGTTTAAATACTGGGTACTGTGAAGACACAAAGATTATAACTGTCTGTGTGACATCAGCTCAGAGACACTGACTTCTCTTTAGTTTAATTCTCCTCAGGTAAACCAAGTCTCTGCTGCAGGTCTGTGTGGACAGGTAATGAACGCTGCAGCCTGTAGGGGGCGTTAACACAACACTTAGTCTGTCTTCAAATTATTTTTCTGTTTAGAAACTCATGCAGTACATCTC
>NC_079378.1:0-152500 GCF_021018895.1 Seriola aureovittata | reverse complement strand
AGACAAACGGCCGACTCACACGTGACTGGTTTAAAAATGACTGAAACAAACTGATTCTTATAATAGTTGCTGATTAATTTTCTGTAGATCAGCTAATCAATGAATTGACAGATTAGGTGTGATTGCTAGAATGTATTGATTGAATGGTTACAGTGTGAGATGTGAGTATGTCTGATAGAGACCGACTGCACTAGTAACAGCAGCTTTATTTCTCTTGTGTATCGTCACAGTCCAGGCCATAAGTTTTGGACAGTAAGTCGTAGATCCATATAAAGAGTCTCAGCTTTAATTTGAGCAGGTTTACATCAGTACAGGACGAACTGTGAGAACACATAGAGACCAAATCAGAAGTAAATGGACGTTCTGCTGTTTATTAATCAGCTGTGTCGTTGGTTGTCACTGACGTGGTCCAGTTGTCTGTCTGTTGTCTCAGTGTGATGCGTGAAGAGGAGACTGTGCACATGAAGAAGATAATGCTAATCTTACAGATCATCACGTGATTAGAGGTCTGTATCTCCCACTCTGTTGTTTCCATAGTGATGTGAACCTGCTCTTTTTAAATGTATGTTTTCACACTACTACTCTGTTGCCGTGTTAGTCAGGTTAAACTGCTGCTGCTGCTGTACACTGACTCTGTGGAAGTAGGCGTGTGTGCATGTGTCTGTCTGTCTGTTTTTTGCTGTGGTATTGAGAATCGTGAAATTTCAATGTTCTTTGTCCCAACTACCAAGTCTCAAGTCTTTGACATGAACTGTCGACTAAAGTCTCTGACTCTCCTAAAGACTTGGGGCTTATCTTGATCAATATTATTGGTTCGGTTTTGCAGAGCTTCAATATGAGCAGCCAAGGAGATGAACAGAGATGCAGTGGAGCACCTGGAATACGCAGAGAGCATGAGGAGAAAGAGGAGGACTTCTACGACTGCCAGGAGACTCTGGAGCCTCCAGACCCCAGAGGGGACGATGAGGAGGAGGAGGAGGAGGAGGAGGGGACCCGACAGGAAGCAGAGGGGTCAAAATATTGTCACATAAAAACTAAGAGACTAACTGACAGAAAAGATGACACAGAGACTGAGATAGGAGGAGGAGGAGGAGGACTACATCAGGAGGAGGAGCAGGGCGACAGGCTGCAGGAGGAGGCGCAGGGCGACAGGCTGCAGGAGGAGGCGCAGGGCGACAGGCTGCAGGAGGAGGAGCAGGGCGACAGGCTGCAGGAGGAGGCGCAGGGCGACAGGCTGCAGGAGGAGGAGCAGGGCGACAGGCTGCAGGAGGAGGAGCAGGGCGACAGGCTGCAGGAGGAGGAGCAGGGCGACAGGCTGCAGGAGGAGGAGCAGGGCGACAGGCTGCAGGAAGATTCAGAATCAGAGATGAAGGAGGAGAATAATCAGGCAGTGGAGTTTGATGATGACTACCTGAGGGAGGTGGAGAAGGAGCTGACAGGGGAAGAGAAGGAGGTAACACCTGTTCACCTCTCTACCTGGTGAAATGTCAGCAGGTGAACAGAGTTCAGAGTTCTCTGTATCTTCTGTCTGTTTCAGAGTCGACAGCAGCAGAGTTTAACTCTGAAGGAAAAAGGAAACAGGCAGTTTAAAGCTGGAGGTGAGTTTACACCAATATTATATCAGTATTAACCAGTATCTTAACCAGTTAGTAAACCAGTCTGTTAACCAGTATAAATGTGTTCCTGCAGACTGGTTGGAGGCGGAGCACAGCTACACAGAGGCTTTGGTTTTATGTCCAGTCTGTTTCAGCAGAGAGAGAGCCGTCCTGTTTTCCAACAGAGCCGCCGCAAGACTGCACCTGGTAACAACACGCTAACATGCTAACAACATGCTAATAACAAGCAGTTGACATGTTAATATTAACAGACTGCTAACAGTGATATTAGCAGGATGCTAACAGTGTCTCTCTGTCAGGACCTGAAGGATCAGGCGATCTCAGACTGCACTAGAGGTGAGTGATTGTTTCATTTCATACATGGACACGGAAGTGGGAAAGTGAACAGAGACTGGAGCACAAAACAAACAAACAAAAAAAAAAAAAATAGTAATGATAACAATCATTTTCAATAATAATAATAGCGATGTATTAGAGTGAGGAGCTGTCAGATCTCTGGGATGATGTCTGAGCTGTTGAAGCCTCTGAACATCTGTGGAGGTGTTTAAGCAGCTTTGTTCCTTGACGCTGGTGACAGTAGAGGGGGGTGGGGCTTGAGAGGGGCGGGGCCTCTCTGTTGTCACTAGTTGAATCTAGAGTTGATATATTGTTGAATCTCATATTGAAATCAGTTTTTGATTTTTTTCGACTTGTCTGTATGGTAGAAGTTAAACCTCAAGGGAGTGATGACATCACTGCGCACCTGTACAACAGTGGGTCACTGACCGATGCTTGTATCGCTATATTATTTCTGGTTTCCATAGCGATAGAGCTGAATCCAGACTATGTGCGGGCGTTGCTGAGGAGGGCAGAGCTTTACGAGCAAACAGAGAAGCTGGATGAGGCTCTGGAGGACTACAAGAAGGTTCTGGACCGAGACCCGAACCAGACCAGCGCTAGGCAGGCCTGTATGGTGAGTTCACTGACAGCTTGGACGAATGGGACCCCCTAACCCTTTACAATACTTGCCACATTCACCTATTTACACACACATTCATACATCACACTCATATACAGCAATGTGGGGCTCAGTATCTTGCCCAGAAATAAGGCTGGAGAAGCTGGGAATTGAACCACCAACCTTCTAGTTAGTGGACAACTCACTCAGCCTAATCTACCTGCTGAGCCACAGCCTCCCCATCAGCTGATTCATCCAACTGATCAAAGACTGAAACTCATCCTGAAACATTAAGACCACATGACCACTGATCTGTCTGTCTGTCTGTCTCTCTACCCGTCTATCTACTTTACTCTCTCTCTGTACCTGTCTCTCTGTCTACCCGTCTGTCTTTCAGAGGTTGCCTCAGCAGATACAGGAGAGAAATGAGAAGTTGAAGGAGGAAATGATCAGTACGTACTGACCACACCACCCTTTGTTTCTGTCTTGGTTCATTAACTAATCATTATTTCAGATAATCAATATATATAATCAATATGTATGATTAAGGCATAAAGAGTCGTAGTATAGTGAGGCATAAAACATCAAAAAAACATAGTATAGAAAGGCATAAAAGGAAAAAAAAAGTAGTATAGTACGGCATAAAACGTCATGAGAAGTAATAATATAGTATAAAATGGTATAAAACATCAAGAAAACGTCATAGATTAGTATGGAATAAAACATAGTAATGTAACGCATAAAATGTAATTAAAAAGTCAGTATAAGAAGGCATAAAACATCAGAGTACATAAAATATAAAAAACCGTCATAACATAGTAAGGCATAAAATGTCAGCAATGTAAGGCATGAAAAAAGAAAACTTCATAGTGTAGTAAGGCATAATATATATATATATATAAAATAAAAAAGTGACAGTATAATAAGGCATAAAATGTCATAGTATAGTTCATAAAATATAAGAAGTCATAAGGCGGCATAAGATATCAAAAAAAAGTCATTAGAGTAAAAAGTCAGAAAGTTATAGGTGAGGCCAACGGTAAGATGAAACCAAAGTAACATGTAACGTGTATCATGTTGCACAGGTAAGCTGAAGGACCTGGGGAACATGGTCCTGAGGCCGTTCGGACTCTCCACCAACAACTTCCAGGTGAACCAGGATCAGGACACCGGATCGTACTCCATCAACTTTGTCCAGAAACCAAACAACAATAGATGACATCACCACAGACTGATATCACAGCAACATGTGGACAAACCTGTGTGTGTTTCAGAGTTAAATAAAGTTTGATGAGCTTCCTGTTTGTGCTGCGTCTTCACTCACCTGTTGACAAACCAGTCATCAAGCTGGTTATTGATTAGTTTGTTTAATAAAGTAGGGACACAGACACTGGGTGAAGATACAACATTTTAATATGAACATACACAAGCAACAGGAAGTCACTATGACTATTGATTATTGATCACTGAGCTCTTCTGGACAGCAGCATCTCTCTGATGTTGTCTTCAGCTTCTTTCACGCTGCGTTCAAGGTACACCTTCTTCTGCTGGAAATAACAAATATGCACAGTGAGGGCACAGACACACACTGCAGGCGTGTTTTCCCGTCTTAAACCATTAAAAGGTAAAACGGTTGCTGTTGATTTCAGCTTCTTTATTCCCACTAATATTAAATCACTAATATTGATCATTATACAGCAGTTAGTCCCAACCAAGTGATCTGATTGGACGAGAGTGATTCCATGAGGCTGATATAGAGAACAGCAGCACTGGGACCTTTAACTCCACGTATCACTCCTCTTCACAGCTGTTCTATCAACGTTAATCAGAGTCACATTAACCTCGTTATCGATCTCAGACTGTAACAAACAAAGATGAAAATATTTCAGAAATAACGTTTGAATGAAACGATGTCTGGTCGTCAGGAGAGGAAGAAGGAAGAAGGTGGATCCTTCAGAAACACCTGAGGCAGCAGCTAGTGTCACTGTGCAGGTCAGGAAATGTTTATGTGTTGCTTAGCAACAGTCCAGCACCAGCCCAGTTGAACTACTAGTAAATGATGAAATAAACAAACAGATCATAATCTGTTGTTGCTCATTGAACTAACATGGCGCTGGTAGAACATCACACTGAGGGAGAGATGTTCTGAATATCAGAGTCACAGCTGAGCTGATATATATACTGTATATATATATATATATATATACAGTATATATAAAAAAAACATCACTCCCTCGTGTGATAATGCTTAATTAATCACTAATCATTTACATTAATCACTAATATTGATCATTAATCATGAATATGAATCAATCATTAACCAGGTCCTGGATGAGCAGCAGAACTTGGTGTGGATAAACCAGTTAAAATAAAGTCACATGTGAATTTGTCAGAATCAGTTTCCACTAAAGTCACAGTCTCTCACACCTGTGACACCTGCACCAGGTGAGCAGGTGTCAGTGTGGATTTTTGTACCTCGAGCTCTTTGATCTTCTCGTCAGCTGTTTTCTGTTTATCCATCAACTGATTATTGATCTCCTCCTTTGACTGAAGAATGAACCTGAAAAACACACAAACACACACGTCAGTCAGTGAACCAGTTTTCACTCGTCATCACCTCCTGGTTAAACTGTGTCAGTGTAGACTGAGAGAACACCTGCTGACCAGGTGACTTCTCTTTCTCATCAGCTCCACCTGGATCACATGATTACACCTGAATATTTAACAATGGTGTCACGTCTCAACTCTCAGGTTTATTTATCAGTTGTCTGGTTTAAACAAACGGCTTAATTTTCTGTTCAAGTGAAAACCTCAGAAATCTGATAAAGTTAAGTTTCATTTCATCTTCACAGATCATTAATAAATAATCATGTATTGTGTTAATAGGGTGGAGTGTAGACTGGAGGGCAGGTGAAGGAGGGAGGGGGGACCTGGGCGTGCTGACCCCCGGTGTTGTACACTGGTTCTAAGGATGTGGAACGTTTTCTCTGATGGGAGGAGCCCGAGCTGGTGAGGGAGGTGGAGCGAGAACACCCTCCTTTCCTGGAGTTGCCCAGGGTGACGGGCATCTGGTGGGTGGGGGGATACTCACAAGCCCCAGGTGGAGACCGATCTCTATGAAGATATTTATGGTACAAAACAACTGAGCACCTGTGACAGTGGAATTAGTACAAAAGAGTCACACATGCGTATCAGTAAATCTGAGGTCACAGAGAAAAGATGCTGTAGGGTTAGACAACAACAGTTACACCCAGCTGCACAAACCCTGTTTTACAAATCACAAATTAAGAAACTCACACACTCACATTTTCGCCACAGTTGCTGCAGTGAATGTGGGTCAAAACACATTCACACTACTGTATCAAATAATGTTGTAGTGTCATGGACAAGATTTGCACATCTGGAAATCAGAAGGTGAATTCATGCAATGGGAGTTGCACATCTGTAAAATATTTTCTCACAAACAACCCTAACCCAATTTTTTTTTTCTTGGATATTTTTTATTGCACAAACACAAGTCAATAACTTCAACTGCTTGAATCTTCCACTACGAGTCTCAAACAAGTACTAGAATTTTGTCGGGGGCGGCCGCCTCCCAATTTTCTATGCAAGAAAAAACCCTGCACATGTGACTATTTTATACAACTACCAATTCCACTGTCACAGGTGTTCAGTTGTTTTGCACCAAAAATACCTTGAAATTTCTCCCCGGGAAACGAGAGGATTTGGTCTAAAAACTCTCTCTCTTCTCTTTGCTCTCTTCATAACAATGTCAGCAAACCACAAATATGAGCCATTCTTGTTTTTTGTTGTTGGTCAGCCCAGGTGTCACTGATTGTTACCATGGCAACATTAGCCTTAGACCTGAATTAGTCTAGGGGTCACCTGGGAGGAGACCAGGGGACACCTAGAACTCACTGGAGGGACTACTTATCCCATCAGGACCAGGGACGCCTCCGTCCCCCAGGAGGAGCTGGAGAGAGAGACATCCTGGAGTCCTGGTCAGTCTGCTGCCAGCAAGATGTGACCAGGAGAAGAAAATGTAACGTCATCTCACCTGTCAACCTCACCTGTCTCAGTTCGTTTGGTACGATTTTACCTTAATTTACTTCACATTCATGTCCTCTGTGATGTCACTGTGATGCCACACTTTCTGTCTGCATCACCTATCCAAGTGAACAAAGATACTGGCTGTCGTGGAGACTCACATGCGTCCGACTCCCTCGTAGAGTCGCGTGTTGTCGGGCAGCGTGGTGATCTCAGCGTGAGTTAGCTTAGCGTGTTTCTGGACTCGGGTCAGCTGATCGATCTGCAGGTCGGCCAGCTTGACCTTCTGCTGCGTGTCGATCATCTTCACCTGCAGCTCCGAGAATGCCTGAGGAGACAGGAGGTATCACTTTGATCAGAAACACCTGGACAACTTCCACCTGCAGCTCCTGCAACACAGAGGTCTCACTCTGTTTAAAAAACACCTGGACAGCCCTCACACACTAGTCAGGAACTGACACAGGTAAATCTGTTTGTTTGTTGTCACTGATCCTAGCATCAACATTCAGGTCACCATCACCTGAGAATTGTTTCCTGCAGACGAGGCGTTCGGGTGTGGCGCAGGTAAAATGAAAAACGCAGATGATCAGAGTGAACTAACACACCTTTAATCTGATTTGTTAAACTGACCGGATTCATTGATCTAAGGGAATTGATTGGTCTGTGGTCGGAGCTTTAATAGGCGTTCATCGGTTATCTCGAACATAACCTGTTCAGGGGCAGGTGAGGTGTGTTACCATGCTGATTTACACCGCTAACAAGTGAACCATGGTCGTGACCACGACTACCCAGAGTTGAACCTGAAGTTACCTCAATAACCTCAGATCCTGCTGATTCATGCAGGGAAACAGCGACGCTCCTCAGGCTAACACTTAGCTCCTCTGGCTAACACGTAGCTCCTCTGGCTAACACTTAGCTCCTCTGGCTAACACGTAGCTCCTCTGGCTAACACGTAGCTCCTCTGGCTAACACTTAGCTCCTCTGGCTAACACGTAGCTCCTCTGGCTAACACGTAGCTCCTCTGGCTAACACTTAGCTCCTCTGGCTAACACGTAGCTCCTCTGGCTAACACGTAGCTCCTCTGGCTAACACTTAGCTCCTCTGGCTAACACGTAGCTCCTCTGGCTAACACGTAGCTCCTCTGGCTAACACGTAGCTCCTCGCAGCTTCGGTTAAAGACAGAGGACAGGTGAGAACCAGAGACATGTTTAATCAGACTGTACCTTCTTCAGCTCCAGGTCTATGGGCGCAGCCATTTTCACCAACACTGGACCGTGTCCACGTGTACAGACTGCGCATGTGCAGGCACGATCTTCTTCTTGTGTGAATTTCCTGGCAGGTGACGTTGATCAGCGCCTCGTCCTGGACTCAGTCCTCCTCGGTCCTGTATTTGATCGTGTCAAACTCTGTTTATGATCAACCCCTGGCACTGTGCATATTTGATGTCTGTCTTTGTTTTTATTTAATAATGTTGGGCTACTTCTTTTGTGCCTTACTCTGAAAATGTAATGTCATTAATTAAAAAAAAAAAAGTCCAGTTCCTTCTCCTCTGCTCGTTTCCCTCCCACAAAAGTTTTAACCAGGACCTGAGGTCTGGACTGAACCAGGATGTGAGGTCACCAGGTAACTTCAGGTTTAACTCTGGGTTTTCAGTCCTACGACGATTGTTCACTTATTATCGGGATAAATCACCATGGTAACTGACGCTGAACTCCTGACCTGCTCCGGCGCAGGTTAATTTACAGGATTAGATCAGGACCTGTCAACAGCCAAACTTCTGACCAATCAGATCACTGGAAAAACAGAGTCAGATCGATAATAACGAGCAGCAGGTATTAGTATTGATCAGTGGATGGTTTTACCCACAGGATTCCTGACAGTGATGAAGCTGTTTTTTTCTTCTTCATCAGTGAGCTCAGAATCCCATGAGAAATGACAACTAGACCAACAGTGATCCTCACACTGATCAATAGTTATGATTATTAATGAACATTTCTTCAGACATCAACTACTTCTCTTTTCTTTCTCACTGCAGCAGAAACTCTTCGACATTAACATGTTCAGTTTGCTGTTTGTTTCTTTGGACGAAAGAAGAGAAGAAATTCATGTTCTTATTTACAGTTTATCCTCAGTCTGACTTTGATAATTAGAAATTATTTCTAGAGATTTTTTATTCCAGTCGTGATCATATTTTTTACATTCCACCTTGTTGAATATCAGTGTTAGACGTGGTTATAACTGAACTTACCTGCAGGTGCCAGCGTTTCTTCTCATATTCAGACCTTCATTCATGGTTCTGATTATGTTGTTTATAATTAATACCTCCGCCTCTTTCACGTGAGTTAAACTGACCCAGGATAACTTTTAGTTATTTGGTTTAACTGAACCTAACATTGACAGTCATGATAACCTGCTTCGTAGTTCAGGTTATCACCTGGCACGGTTAACCCTGGGTTTACCTGTCCAGGTACAAGCGTGTTCATGTGAAAGAGGCGGAGTTGTTAATCTTGTCAATTAAAAATATTTGATCTAATAAAAAGAAACTATAATAGTTATTATATATATTTATTTAGCGTGACAAAACTCTGCTTTTAAAAGCTTCTAAAAAATGCACAGAGTGGACACAGGAAAACTATTCCTCTGATTTATACTTTATATCTTCTGCTCGTTAATGTCGATCACTTTATTGTAAACTCTTTTGTGCCTGTAAGGATCCTGTAGGAATGATGACTCAGTTTTTCCAGTGATCTGATTGGTCAGTAGTTTGGCTGTTGACAGGTTTTGATTGGATCCTCTGAAGTTAACCTGCGCCGGAGCAGGTCAGGAGTTCAGCGTCAGTTACCATGGTGATTTACCCCGGTAACAAGTGAACCACCGTCGTAGGACTGAAAACCCAGAGTTAAACCTGAAGTTACCTGATGACCTCACATCCTGCTTCGTGGTACAGACCTCAGGTTTAAGTCATCATGTAAACAGGAAGTGTGAGGTCAGACTCAGTTCCAGATGTTTAATGTGAACAACATCAACAGTAGAATCACAATAGACGTCACATTAGAAACCAGCAGCTGCTCAACTGCTGCTCACATTACAACAAAGAACAATTAAAAATAAATACACAAGTTACCACCCACACACACACACACACACACACACACACACACACACACACACACACACGTTTCTTATAATGTTTGGTCTCACTAACTGAACCTGCAGACGAAACTCAGGGTTCAAGATTCATCATCTCACGCTGTATATATCTGTCTATCTGTCTGTCTCTACCTGTCTGTCTGTCCACCTGTCTGTCCTCATGTCTGTCTCTCTACCTGTCTCTCTGTCCACCTGTCTGTCTCTACCTGTTTGTCCTCCTGTCTGTCTCCACCTGTCTCTCTCTACCCGTCTCTCTGTCCTCCTGTCTGTCAGTGGAAGACGGTCTGTCTCCAGCGTTTGTCCGGGGTGAAGGGCCACAGACAGTCGGTGATGGCAGAGGTGAAAGGTCGCGGTTCAACACTCAGGTTCAGCAGCTCCAGACGAGAACAGTTCAACCGACTGTTGATTGGACGAGGAGCTGATGCCGCTGGCTGCTCTGTCAGCTGCCGAGGAACGCAGTATTAATACCACAAATACTGCATTTACTACAAGTATCAAAACCAAACTACAGGTACTTTATACAGATACTAGATTAGTTAATTATTCATATACATCTACACATATATCATTTAAAACATTGATTGGTTATATGATGGATACGTATTGATTATTGATGAATGTTATTTACAGGGATCAGGTGGTCGGACGGAAGCTTGAAGGCCTGAGCGATGGCGACGGCCATTTCATATTTAGTCATCTGCTCCTTTGCCGAGAAGTGGAAGACTCCTCTGATGGACGGGTCCTTTGAGACAGACAGGTGGATAGACGGACAGGTGAGAGACATACAGGTGGAGAGACAGGGAAAGAGAAGAGGCAGACAGGAGACAGAGAGACCGACAGGCGGAGAGATAGACAGGTGAAAGGTAAGAGAAAGACAGACCGCCCCCCACTCACCCATCTATCTCTCTGTCTCTCTCTCTCTCTCACCTGTCTCTCTCTCTCTATCACCTTACTGTCTCTCTCTCTCTCTCACCTGTCTCGCTCTCTCCGACAGCTTCCTGCAGACGGCGGCGACATCCCTGGCATCGGTGGGAAACCTCTGCTGACAGTGATCCAGGGTGCTGCTCTCCGTCGCCTCCTGAACCTTCAACCACAGAGACGTGACGGCGCTCTCCGTCACCGACTCCACCTCCCCGAACAGAACGGGCACTCGCAGCACCACCGCCCCTGAGAGACAGACAGGTGGTCAGCCAGAAAGACAGGTCGTGAGCCAGACAGACAGGTGGTCAGACAGACAGGTACCCGGACAGTGGCGCAGTGTCTCCCTCTCTCCCTCCAGTTTGCTGCGTCCGTAGACATTCAGAGGGTTCGGACTGTCGTCTTCTCCGTACGGAGGATTCCTCCCATCAAACACGTAGTCAGTGCTGATGTAGAGGAGGAAGGCCCCGCCCACAGCTGCACACACACGCACACACACACACACACACACACACACACACACACACACACACACACAAACTTGTTACTGACTGAACCAGCAGCAGTAAATCCTCCTCTGTTGCTGTGACAGCCATTTGACAACTGTGATGACAGCATCATGTGATCACTCACCTGCCTCCTTGGCGAGCGTGCTCGTGGCGTGCACGTTGAGATTCACAGCTGCATCAGTGTGTCTCTCCACAACATCTGGACGTCTCTCTGCTGCGCAGTGGATGATCACATCAGGCTGAGACACAGAGACGCTTCATTCAAATTAACTTTATTTAAATATGTTCATCATTAATGACAGGGGTGGTGCGGTGTTCTAATCTGTCCCCCACAGTCCGTCAATCTAATCTGTCCCCCACAGTCCGTTGGTCTAATCTTTCCAGTTTCATCAGGAACCAGGAGGATTATTACACTTTCATAAAAACAGAAATGTGTAGTACAGTCTGCAGTACAGTGTGTAGTATAATGTGTAATACACTGTGTATACCTTGTACTCCTGCAGTAATCCTCTGACAGCGTCCTCGTCTGTGAGGTCACAGCGGAGGAGGCGGGGCCTAGCCCTCCTGTACCCAGTCCCAGTGACCAACCAGCCATTGTTCTGAAACTCTCTGCAGACTGCTCGACCTAAAAGACCTGTTGCCCCGGTAACCAGGACCTTAAGACCCGGGACCACCACCTCCTCCTGGAGTATACACACACACACACACACACACACACACACACACACACAATCACTCATGACATCACCTTGTTAATAAAATAACACTTTATAAATAAAATTATAAGTAATGTCAGTTTTTAAAGGCAAAAATGTGATCAATCAATCAATCAATCATATACTGATCAATACCTGACTCAGAGTCTTTGACCTTTTTAAATCACAAGATTCACAAACTTTCCAGGACTCTCCAGGTCCTGCCGTTAGCCGTTAGCTCCGTTAACTGTGATCAGTTTTTACCTGAACCAGTTGCACGCGCCCCGGGCTGAACATGATCCTCAGTTCTGCGCCTGCGCGGCTCATGTCTCTCCTGCTCTGATCAGTTATGTTTCTGATATCTGTTATTGATTGTTATCGATCACTCCGCTCGGCTCCCTTTTTCTGATGCGCACTTTCCTGTCTCTTCCGCATTGATCAGGTGTTTGCCGTAAAGCAGCTGTCGCAGTGATGCTAACTGTTAGCATGCAAGCTAACGGGCTTCACGGAAGAAACACGGACTAGAGATGAGTCCAGATGAGTATCAGACTGCAGAGTCCAAGTCTAACCTGGACCGGGTCTGATCTGAGACCGGGTCTAACCCGGATCGTGTCTGATCTGAGACCTGGTTCAACGCGGTCACATTATTCCTCACAACACCAACACCGACATAAAGACACAATCTGAAAATTCACCTCCGGAACTCTGAACTCAAACCCAGGCATCTGATCCGGGACCAGCTCTCAGACCAGAACAGACCCGGAGAGTCCAGCAACAATCTCCAGAAACCAGTAGAAACCTGTAGAAACCAGGGGAACACTTCCCGCTGTAACAGACAGCTCAGTCACTCCTCTTCTTCTTCTGTGGTTTGTCAGACACCGTTTAACAGCGGCGTGTTGCTGCCCCTGCTGTTTGTTATTAATGCTCATTTTTATAGTTTTTATGTTTTTTCTTTGATTTATAGTTACTTACAGTATAATTTTTATTCGTCATTAGTCCACCCCCATCCACACACACGCACCGACACACACACACACACACACACACACACACACATACCATGTTATCACACATTCCTCTGCAGTGTGTTACTGTGACACACTCAGCTCTAAATATAAACTGCATCACAGATTCCTTCATTGAACAGACAACAGACTGATGTTGTTGCTATGGCAACAGCATCAGTATGTGATGTCATGACAACAATCAGCAACAACCTGTCTTTAATGACAATGAGACTGAAATGTTTTAACCTGCACAGACAGAACCAGACCAGATGAGATCCAGTTCTCCTACCAGTCAGCAAAGATCCTGTTTGGCCTCAAGTGTTATGGTACCAGGTCTACTTATCAACCCCTTATACTCCAGTATGGTTCAGACCAGGACCTTCCTCCAGGAGTAGGGTTAGGGTTAGCCCCCAGTACCCCCAGAGCCTATCCCAGCAGGTGGGGAGCCCCTGTGGCAGCAGCTCCATGTAGGTCTTTTGGACTGTACCCGACCGGGCCTCATGGGTCAGGACCCACCTACCAGAGTCTTCTCGGCGAGATCCCCTGCCTGGTCTGGTTCCAGGAAGGGGTCCTGGTCCTGGTCCTGGCCTGCAGCCTCGTCTGTCAATCACCTCCTAAAATAGAAAGCTGCAGCCTGACACCAACTCTCTCTCTCTCTGTTTTCCTCTATGTCTCTCGACCATCCCCTCTCTCTCTCTGGACCTGCAGTCTGTCAGCAACACTCATCCTTCCTCTACCACCCTCTCTCTCTCAGTTTATCTGAATCTCTCTCTCTCTCTCTCTCTCTCAGTCAGCGTCAATCGCTCTGACACTGAGCTTGTGTTGATCTGAGTTTAAACTGAAAGAAACAAGAGCACACAGACCACTCTGGGACCAGAACTTCCTCCAAACCGGTTCTCATGGAACAGAAAACAGAAGAATTCTGGGTAAACTGACAACCATGAAACGTCCCTTTAAAGTTTGACTTTAAACCTAAAATACAAGAGACCAAATCCTTCAACTGGACCAAAGACCTGGATTGAACCTGGTCCTGGACTCTAACCAACCAACCTTAGATTAAAGGAACCAGAACCAGGAATCATCTCTATAAGAAGTCTGAACCTGTATCTTTGACAGGTGGCTCTGGTCCTGATCAGATCATCATTCAGTGAAATCGTTGGAGGTAAGAATTTGTTAAGAATCTATCACTGGTTCAATTTATTGATTTATTCTGAAAATTTTCTTCAATGTTAATTTTCAGCTGTGAAATTTAGGTTTTTAACTTTAGAAAAAAATTCAGAACGAAACTGGATCAGAGTCCAGATTAAGGATTAGTGAAGCCAGGTTTATATTGGCTGACTGTCACACCTAAACACAGGTAGGTTCATCGACACCGCAGTGAGTCTCATCATTGAAGTCTCCAACATGTCGACCACCAGTGGCTGAGTCCAGGTTCTTCTGCTTCACGCTGTAGAAGGAAGCGTTTGGATGAACATGAATATTCAGCCACTCGTCATGTGTGATTACAAGAAGAAAACTTCTAACTTCTAAAAGTGAGAGTGAACTTTCCGGAAAACATTACAACACAATGTTACCTGTGAAAACACAAAGACACTGAAATTATAATCATATATGTTTATAATTTATTATCTGTACAAATTATGCTGACCCCCGTTTTCTTCAGTATGAGACTGACTGTGAGTTAACATTTGACATGTGACTCCATCAACTGAAGAACTGACAGAGACCTGTCAGCCAATAAGACATGAGTATTTTCCTGTAAACCCTCTCTGATTGGTTGTAGCTGTTCATTGAAAATAAAGTACAGCACTCAGTCACTGCAGTCTTCTTCTACTGATGTTCAGTCACCCGGTGACAGAGTTATTCAGGGCTAAAGAAAACAGCTGGTTTTAACATCTGTGTCTTCATCTTTCATCAGTCACATTTTCTCCAGAGAGACGATTAAAGAGAAACAGCAAACTATGAACAGCAGAATGGACCGAGGAGGAGGAGGAGGAGGAGGAAGGAGGAAGGTCTTCCTTAGTGCTCACCACTGCCCTGAAGTTGACCTGCTGCCATATCACGACTCTGAGACACGAATCCCTCCCTCGTGTTCGCTAGTTCCTGCAGAGAAGAGCCCTGAGTTCACCTGTACAGCTCAATCAGAGGCTAATTACCTGGATTTCTCCTCCACCTGTCGCTCGGAGGAAGAGGAAGAGGGCAGTATAAGCGACTGGTCGGAGGAGGATCTCTCCCTCCATTTCTCTCCATCTGTCATCCTCCCATCAGACGATGAGTCAGATCCAGAGTGTGCATTCAAGTGTGTCGACGTTACAGTGGAAACAAAGGTGAGTTTTATTGTCACATTGATGTGATTGAGGGTCAGAGTTAATCAGTTTCATGTTCTTCATGTTTACTGTTGAACGAAACCATGTTTCCTCACTGTGAGCTGAATATGTGACATTAGACAGTTCAACAAAGATTAGTGAAATGTTACAAATGCGCTGTAAACTCTGAGGTGGACTTTCCAAATAAAGTGGAACTGGTATTTAAGACTCTCCTGGTTCCTGCTCTAAAGGTCCCAATTCATGTTGCTTTCACGAAACATTAGTGACCGTCTCCGTTGGAATCTCTCTTCTCTTCAATCATCACAACAAATGATCAACAACTGTGTTACACAATATCTCAGTTCAGAGGTACAAGCTTGTGGACAAAAGTTAATTAAGGTGCATTTCCATAAGAAACATCCAATCACAGAGCTTGAAATTCTGTCAGGTGAGCAGCTAATGGTGGGTGGAAGCTAAAGATGACAGCGTCAGTAAAACAATCTGAAGCTTGAATCAGTTCACTGCTAGATTCTGGATCAGTTTTGACAGAATTCAGCGGCTTTGTTAACAATTCACCACAGCTCTGATTGAAATCTTTAATTGGCCGAGGCTCATGGGTACTATTTTGATCCATTTTCCAAAATGGTGGACTAGACCTGATTCCTCAGAAACAAAGTGTAAATATTTCAAACTGGAGGTCTAAACTTAAATCTGTAAGATGTTCCATTATCCAGGAGAGTCCTGACAACATGAGAGATAGTGTTTAAAGGAAAAACCAGCGAGCCCTCACACTTCACAGAAAAGTCTCTCTATAACCCGAGCACCAACCTTTTAGTTCCTTTCTATACTGATGATACACCTGATGATTTCACCTGTTACGTGTCCAGGTGGCAGGTCAGGAGGGGGAGGGTCTGAAGATGGTCCCAAAACGACAGATACATCTGAAGAAGAAGAAAGACACAGAGAACATCAATGACCAGGAGAAACTGCAGGTAGGACCATGACCTGTTCACCTGTCTGTTTTCTACCTGTCTCTCTACCTGTTCACCTCTCCAACCTCTCTGTCTATTTACCTGTCTACTTATCCAGGTGATACTGAAGGATGGACCTGCTGAAGGGGGAGGAGCTAACAATGAGGCGTCAGCTAATGAGCTGTTCTGTCCAATTGTCCATCACCGCCCTGATCCATTGCTGCGACAGCACAGTATGCCCGCTTCCTTCTGCACGCGCCTGACAAACAGCAGTGATGTTGACAGCTACAGGGTCTACAGGGGCCTGGTTGCAGGGGCCTGCCAAGGTAACAACACCTGTTGTCTGAAATCCCGCCCTTTCCTGTATTGACCAGGTTCTGGTCTCAGTGTCTGATCAGGTCCTGGTCTGATCCTGTTTGTGATTTCAGGGTTTCAGGTCGGAGGAAGCTCTGAGGCACCAAGACGTCTGCAGAAATCTTTCTCTCTGGATGAAACGAAAACAAAGATGGCATCTTGCATCATTAAGAGCGTCCTCTTCAAGAAGATGCAGGTGGAGCAGAGCAACACTAAAACTTCACACTTGAAGAAGAAACCTGAGATCTTACCTGCCCTTCCCCCACCTGCAGACCAGCAGACAGTGAGGGAGGGGGGTGGGGCAGGTGGAGGAGTGTGTAAAGCTCCCGTTCACACAGTGAGAGATGTGAGGAGTTTAGTGAAAAACACCTACAACCTCTCATTCTCCACGGCAAAAACACCTGCCAACTACAAACCAACAAGCTTCAAGGTGATCGGTCAGGAGGACAGTCCCCCCCCCACCTACCAACAGGCTGTGGGGGTCAAGGGTCAGAAGACCAACTCATCCAGGGGGCACGTCGCCAAGGTCGCTGCATCTCTCAGCCAATCACATGACAGGAAACACAGTGACACACTGAGTCGTCCAATGACACAGGAGAGACGAGACAGCAAACTAATCACAAGCAGAAGGAAGGTGGATGATGTCACCTGGCCTGCCATGCTACCTGACCCGCCCACCATCCCACCTGTCAGTCAATCAGAAAGAACCAGAGGTGCGAGTCACCTGGCTGGGGCCTCCCTCCCCACTCCTCCCACAAACACCGCCGGGGGACCCAGTCTCCGCTCTCTGCCAAGGAACGGTGCTCCCTCCTGGGTGTGTCCTGTCAGTCTGCCCCCGCCCCCCCCCAGCAGTTCCTCCACTCCTGTTTCTACACCCCTCCCCGCCCTGCACCCTCACCTGGGGAAGGTCAGTTACATCCACAGCCCCATGAACTACATCCAGATCCAGTTGCAGCCCCCCCCACCTGCTCCCACCCTTCACCTGCTGAGGCAGTCTGAGGAGAACCAGAACAGGTCGACTGGAAACACTTCGGACCAGCGGGACTGCTTTACTAAGCCCCGCCCCCCTCAGCAGACCAGTACTACAGGAGACCAGGAGGGGCACGGCGACACGGTGATGGAGCAGCAGCCGTTTCTGTGCAGCGTTCAGGGTTTCTTACCTGCACAGGTGAGTAGTAACTTCCTCGTGGACTTCACTGGTTCTGCTGTACCATCTGGAGCCCTCCTCAGTGGCCCCACCCCCTGTAATGTGATGGTAGAGCCTAAAAGTGGGCAGTGCTACTATGTGGACACGCCCCCACAGCCTCAGAGGAAGATGCTGCTGGATCCAGAAACTGGTCAGTTCATCCAAGTGTTCCTTCCTGGAGCCGGCCCCACCCCCAACACCACTGTGTACCCTGTGTGCTGTGCTAACCCCGCCCCCACTGTAATGAACCCCGCCCCCACAATGCTACAGATGAGCAGTGCTAACCCCAGCATTGTCTCAGTGATGCGGTTCCAGCCGACCATAGCCTTCACCTCTCTTTACGCCCCCCCTTGCCTCCCCCTCACCCTGCACATACCATCAGGTAACTTCACACATACAGCGCCATGATGACATCAAACTCTGTGTGATGTCATCACAAGTGATCTATAGAAGACACAACACCCACTTTGTCTACAGCAAGAAGATATTAAATTCAGCAAACAAGCTTGTAGCTGCTAGCATGTAGCTAGCACACATTAACTGTGGCTGAGATCTGGGTTTTAATGGACAGCATTTGCTTTTCTCGTCTTATTGAAGAGCTTTATGCTTGCCACACACACACACACACACACACACACACACACACACACACACAGCAATGTTACAACAGGGGTGTTTGTGGACTAGAGGAGCAGGGAATCGGATCACCGACCCTCCAATTAGCGGATGACCCGCTCTACCTCCTGACACCCACCTGACTGTGCACCTCCTCTCACCCTGACTTGTGAAGAAAACCCTGAGACAGGACTGACAGGTTAGTGTCAACACTCAATATTGTACTGGACTATCGTGGTGAAGAGGAGGCGGAGCCAGAAGGAATCTGTCATTTACGAACTACGACCCCATCCTCACCTATGGTCTAGAGCTCTGGGTAGTGACTGAAGGACTGAGAACTTGTTGGAGAGATTATCACATCTGGAAAACACTAAGATATTGAACTATCACAGCTGAACAGTTTGTGTTTATAGGCTATTGATTGGATATTGATTTGTATTTGCACGTGTCACTATGAGGTAATTTCTTATGTTGTTTGATAGTAGAATTGTAGATAATATTCTGTTTAATTTTGTCTCTGACACAGTTGCTCATGGGCACAGCGTCATCTTTAACAACACTATAATCACAACGTTAAACGATGAGCGTAGCCAGATTTTAAAATAAAACATCTTGATACAAAATTCAGTTTAAACACAAACAGCACAAATTAAAACATGGACAAAAGATTAACATGATCTTTATTATTAAAATGTGACATGAAGGTAAAATATCTAAGAATATGAACAGAGAACACATTGAAACAAACTGGGTTTTATCTGAATATGTCTGAGATGTATTGTCACAAGTGACGGTTTCATTGTTTCACCAAAAAACAACCAGGTCTCTCAAGCTGAACTGATCAGATCATTAATCAATTAATAATAATTAGTTTAACAACAGAAAATATTTTAGTAATTTTGAGCAAAAATGTAAAAACTTCACTGGATCTGATTCTCATGTGAATATTATAATATTAAAATAAGAATATTATAATATCTAAAGTAAACTCAACATCTTTGTCCTTTGAAATAACATGTTCACATGTCATTTTCACAGAATAATCAATTCATTATTAAAGAAAATAATTATTGGATGCATCGATTATAAGGTTCTCCTGTGATGGAATAAAAATAAAATATAAAATAAAACAGTCCAGGTCTTAAAACTCCAGAACCAGCAGATAGAGGGTGGAATACCTGACAGAGGTGATACTGTACTTCAGATGTGAATAAGTTCTGTAGACCCAAATGATGTTGAGTAAATCTGGGGGTGCAGCCCCCCGTTACCACCCCGGAGGATGGAGGTGTGAGGAGAGCAGTACATCAGACACTATATAAATACTGAGCTTAAACTACTCCGTGAAAGAAGAACTATAAATGGTTATTATTAAATTATGTCATACATTTAAAAGAACTATATTTATCTGGTGTTTTTACTGGAAGCTTTCGTCTGTTTTTATGCTGATGATTCTCTGTTTTATATGAACAACTGATTAATCTTCAGTGTTTAACTTGGTGTTTAAAAACATAAAAAAGGTCTGATTTCAGATCAGTCATTTATTTCAGTGAATGTGATCTTAACAGTCATATATATGTATTAGTGATTAAAATATATTCAAAACTTAATTAGCCTGTTACATACATTTGTGACTCCCTGATACTTCACATATGAATTAAATATTTAGTGGAAACTAAGATGAAACAAATAATATGCATCACTAACATTTCATTAGTATTGTTGTTGTTGACCAAAGGTTTTTCATCCTCAGTGAATCAAACACATGACGATAAAAATCTGTTTCACTTTAGATATTTTTCTCACACGTGTAATAAATACATTTTTTGATGTCATAAATAAAAGCCATGAAAACACTGAGCGCTCCTGTTGTAGGTGCTAATCTGGTTGCCATGGTAACAGAGGCTGAAGTATATCATCCCTCTCTTTAACAGGTTGTGACATCATGCTAATTGATCAAATCAGCTGATCGATCAGTCATCTGATGTGATCAAATGTCTATGAATGAAAAAGTAAAACTTGAACAGAAGCGCTTCCTGCTGATCTGATTTGGTTCAGTCACCTCACAGGTGTGACTAATGACATCACAGTCACACCTTAGTGCTGGTCAGGTGGACATCAGCAGCTTCCTCTGCCTCTCCCCCTCTTCCTTGCTCCTCCTCCACCTCCTCCTCAGGTGTCGGTGGGTCGTCAGATGCCCTGAAACCTCTGAAAGAGGGGCTGATCGGAAACCGTCTGAGCCAGTGAGTCCGCCTGACCACGCCCTTTCCCAAAGGAAGGTCATAGGAGGAGGAGGAAGAGGAGGAGGAGGAAGATCTCCACTCGACTAAACCTCGTTCCTGTCGGGAACCTAAACACAGAGAAGAAGAAAACATCCTGTTTGTTTATCTCACTCAACATGGTCGCCCACGGCAACAGCTGTGTGTGTGTGTGTGTGTGTGTGTGTGTGTGTGTGTGTGTGTGTGTGTGTGTGTGAGTGAGCAGCTCTCACTGTGTCTCTTAAAGACACAGTGGCACATTTTATGAACCCTTCTCTGATGTTCAGATCATCAGCAGTGTGTTTATTCAGCAGTGAGATGAGGTACAGAAGTGATTAGCTTAGATTAGCAGAATCACTGGAAACACTGGAATCTACCAAGACCTCCAAAGTTAATTGATGAACATTTGTTTAATATGGACACAAACTGACTGACTGACTGACTGTGTGTGTGTGTGTGTGTGTGTGTGTGTGTGTTACCAGGTATTGTGTTGTCAAGACAGAACGCCAAAAAACCTCCAACGAACATCTCAGTGGACAGAAGAACTGTAAGGATCTGATCCAGTTCTGCCAGACCTGAACACACAAAACAGATCTACATCTGTCGGATCTAGAGAGAGAGCTGATCTACATCTGTCAGATCTACATCCGTCAGATCTACACCTCAGACCTCACCTGTTTGGATGGAATTGGGGTGTGAGTCCAGGTACGTCGGCAGCGTCAGACCAAAGAACACAGAGAACCCGAGAACGAACAGATTTCTAGACGAGTTCAAATCGACCAACTGCAGGTTGGACAGACCAACAGCTGTGATCATACCTGATGAACACACCTGGGTTATTGTGACGTCACTAACACACCTGATCATACCTGAGGGACACACCTGGATTATTGTGACGTCACTAACACACCTATAGTGACACTCACCGAACAGTGTGCAGAACATCCCTCCGAGGATCGGGTCCGGCAGCGAGGCGAACAGAGCCGTAAACTTCCCGATCGATCCCAACAGGAACATAATGCCGGCGCCGTACTGCACCACCCGTCTGCTGCCCACCTGCACAGAGGTCAGTGAACCAAACATCCACACAATGAACTGAGGAGCATCAGCAAGTAACCCACCAGTCAGTCGCCTCTGGCCAATACCAGTAGGTGCAGGACTAGTTACCTTTGTTACACGTTGGCCTCAGTTACCTTGGTGATGCCAAGAACGCCTATATTTGGACTGGAGGAGGTGGAGCCATTTCCTGTTCCTAGAAGTCCAGCGATGATGCAACAAACACCCTCAGTGAAGATCCCTCTGAAACACACAAACACCTGTTGGTGTGTGTGTGGGCTCTGACAGGTAACATAGCTTTTCTTCCTGTTTACTTCCTGTCTCACCTGTTTATGGCGTGGACCGGAGGGGTCGGGGCTCCAGACAGACGAGCACAGGCGTAATAATCTCCAATTGACTCCACAATTCCTGCCAAGGTTGCGCTTAACATCCCCAACACCCCAGCAACCGTAACCACTGGCAACCCCCACTGACCTATCAGACACCGGAGGGAGCAGGAACAGGAAGTCAAAGACAAATCATCATCATCATCATCATCATCATCATGACCTCTGACCCCTGACCTGTTTGTGTAAAGGTGGAAACATCACTGAAAACAGAACAAACACATGAATGAACCTGCTCTAAACTTTCAATTAGCTAAATGTAGAATTGTACCGTGGGAGAAGCTAACATTGTTAGCTCACATTAGCAAACAGAAGCTAATGATGACACTAAAACCTGTGACTAAAACAACAGCTGGCATTAGACAGTTGTTGTGAGGTCATCCAAACTGTAATGGGGGAAAACCACACCCATGGAGATCAGTGAGGCCTGTAATTGGCTGACTTACAGGGGTAGGGTACCCTGAACCAGGGTGATGAAGTCATGATGTCACCTCGAGCGTCGGTCCGAGCTTTGTGTCCATAGCGATCAGGGTCGCTCGGCAACAGGTCGGTCAGAGTGAGGACGTAACAGACGAGCCAGACCAACATGATGGCAAGGATGATCTGTGAGAGACAGACACGAACTCACCTGGACCATGACTTCATCATCAGGTGTGTGTGTGTGTGTATGTGTGTGTGTGTGTGTGTGTGTGTGTGTGTGTGTGTGCGCGTGTGTTTACAGGAAACATCTTGAAGATCTGGACTCTGGTGGATGTCAGTCCTTTCTTTCGACTGTAAAAAGGAACAGGAAGTGATGTCGCTCTCAGGTACTGAGCAAACAGCACGATGAGCAAAATACACCTGAGGAGAGAGAGGGAAAGCTATTTACCTGTCTGTCTCTCTGTCTGTCTGTCAAACATTGTGTAGTTTCTATGAAATATGTTTCATTTATTAGGAGCTTAAAAGAGACAGACAGGTGAACAGGTGAACAGACAGACAGACAGATGAACAGACAGGCAGACATACAGACAGATAGAAAGGCAGACAGAGGGGAACAAACAGACAGACGGACAGCGTGTCTCACAGTGCTGACACGCCCCAGTGAGAACCGGCTCTGTCTCCAGCTGTGGTGAAGACAGACAGGCCAATCAGTGAGACAGTTGGAGTGATGGTGAGTGGACCGATGTATTCCAGCAGCAAACCTGGCAACCCACACAGACCGATCACCAGCTCGACCGCACTGGACACCAGGATGGCGCCCTGGATCTGAGACACACACACAACAATGAGGCCTGAGACCAGCAGGATTCTGAACAACTGATGGACGCTTTCTGGTCTGGCAGATCCTGGAAGATCAAGGTATTCCCAGGTGAGACTGGATCTGCCTGTGGTCCTCAGAGCTTTCCTAGGGAGGCTGAGCAGGGTGAGACCCTGATAGGTATGTCTGCTGCTTCAGGACTCACCTGGACCAGTCAAACCTACTGTGGAAATAATAAGGACCATGTACCTCTCTCATGCGGGGATGCCAGATGTGTGAGGTGTTCAGAGGAAGACTCCAGTTCCCATAAATCTCCTCTGCAGAGAAAAACAAAAAACAATCAGGAGGACAAACAGACAAAAACAGACAGGCAGACAGACAGACAGACGGACTGTCTCACCCTCACTGGGACAACTCCAGCGGTCCAGACTGAGGATCGCCTGAGCAGGAATCAGGAAAGCAAATGCACTGGCCTGAAAGAGAGGAAGTCTACGCACACACACACACACACACACACACACACACACACACACACACACACACACACACACACACACACACACACACACAGGTGTCAGACACACCTGTTCCTTTCACTCTCTTTATGCAAATGAACATCATTTCATCATCAAACCAAAAACACATTCAAAGACCCAGAGACTTCTGGATCAGGGGACAGGAAGTGATGACGTGGTCCAGACCACCTGACCCCCACACTCACCTGACCCCCACTGTGGTCTGGATCAGGGTGGTGATTCCAACAGTGGTGAAAATGGTTCCTATCAGCTGACTGATGGTGTTCTGGTCTTGACCAACACACATGGACTCAGCCAGAAGAAATGGGACAGCTACAGTCCCGCTGAAACACGTCAGGTAATGCTGTAGGCAGATTAGAACAGGTGACAGGTGACATCATCAATCCATTGTCATTATAATCCCAATATAAACTGAGTCTTACCTGAAGTCCTAGTAAAACACACAGGTACCAAGGTGGAACGTCTTCGATGGTATAAATCATGTCTGACCCCGCCCCTTTTTCTTCCATTGGCTGTGTAGCTTTTCTGTCTTCTCCCATTGGCAGGTCAATACTGTCTGCTTTGTGACTCTGCCCCTCTGCCAGGTAATCATGACTCTGATTAGACAGACAGACACACCTGTTAATACAGGTACACAATTTATAACACTCCTGAACACAACTGGACACCCCTGAGCCCATTTGACACTCCCACTTGTGATGTCCAGAGATTTAGAGAGTCTTGTTCTCTCCCTACACAGAACAGGTGCTGTGCGAAGGGACCTGCTGTAATTATCAACACCTGACCAATCATTGGTGAGATACCTGCTCCTGTTCTGTCCAGGTGAGATGGCACCAGCTACTGCTGAGAGAAGCTCAGGCTCTGCACTCACCTGTTAAACAGGTAAACTGACCAGTCAGTGGTCATATATTGGATAAACTTTGCAGCCTATCAAAGTTGTCATGGAGCTGTACTGTCGCCATTGGCTGGAGAGTGACATTACTCATACCTGTAATGACTGATTAAAGTGGGCGTGGCCTAAATCTGAATTCCTTCACATTTAACATTTCAAACTTAAAAAAATCAGTAATCAGCCGCAGCTGTCAAATCAGGAAGTGTTGCATATGTTTGGAAAAATCTGTTCAAAAGACATGAAAGCTTCGACAGTCGTTCCTCGCATCACTCTGAGGTCTGTACATGATCTGGCACTGATTGGCCAGTAGGGGCGCATCAATAAATAAACAATAAACAAACTGAAAAGGATTCCCAACACAGGTTGTATTCACTCCATGTAATACAACCATCATTGCTACTGTCTACTGTCACTTTTGTATTGTTTCTATTTTTATATTTCATTTTTATTGTTGTTAATTAATTCTTAATATGTTTTTAATCTCAATTTGTGTAACTGTGTACGGTGTCCTTGAGTGCCAAGAAAGGCGCCTTTAAATAAAATGTATTATTATTATTATTATTAATACAAGACCACTGATCACTGAAAGGAGTTCAAAGAAAGGAAAAGAAGCTTGTTTGTGTGATATAACAGTGTGGCCAGAATCTCCATCTGCACTCACAGTCCGACGGGCGAGTGCGAACAGCTGAGGGCTTGACCCCATTCATACCTGCCTGCAGGTCTAGTTACAAGTATTTATACTACTAGTAAAAGTAGTAATAATAGTTATAATATTAGTAATAGTATTGATATTAATATTAATTGCATTTAATAATTTAACAAAAATTTTGAGGCTCGTACTTTCATTCACATTACATTCGTTTTATTCTCTAATTAACATTTAGACCAAAATATCTAAAGTCTGTTTGTGGTGGATTTCTGCTGAAACAAACTCTGCTTAGGGCCCCAGTTTGTCCAGGATTGTCCCTGGTCTCACAGGACACAGGTGGAGTTTGTCTTTGACTGATCAGAGGTCAGTTTGAACTGAGAAAAGATGGAATGTGCTCACACCTGAGAAAAACCTGTGAAGTGGAAACATTAATGGTTAAACTCAGAAATACGCTCAAACTGAATCTTTACATTAAAAATAATAATTTCATCAAGAAAAATAATAATAAGTACAAAGACTGAAGAGACCGTCAGAGATCAGACCACCTGTCCACCTGTTCTACAGTCCACCTGTTCATCACCTGCTCACTGTTCACTGACTGTTTTAGGGACGATAATTAATCAATAATCAATAATCAGTTTACCTTATGATCGTCTTCCATTTCACTTGCAGCCATCTGAATTCTGGGTGATCGAGCATGGAAAACTTAAGAGAGAGTGAGAGCCAAGTTTTAGTGTTAGAGGATAAAGTCCACAGGTAACAGATTATTAACCACCTCACACACACACACACACACACACACACACACACACACACACACACACACACACACACACACACACACACACGTGACAAGAGAAGCTTCTCACCTGCCCAGGTGTGTCACTTTCTCCAATACAACAGGTTTTATGATCAGTGATTGTTGATTATTGATTATCACTGAGGTGCACAGCCACACTCTCTTTTATCAGTTACACACCTGCAGTGAGAGGACAGGTGTGTTATCAACAGGTGTGGAAGGCCAACTGAGTACTGATGTGATGATGTAGTACTGAGTACTGACGTGATAATGTAGTACTGAGTACTGACGTGATGATGTAGTACTGAGTACTGACGTGATGATGTAGTACTGAGTACTGACGTGATAATGTAGTACTGAGTACTGACGTGATGATGTAGTACTGAGTACTGACGTGATGATGTAGTACTGAGTACTGACGTGATGATGTAGTACTGAGTACTGACGTGATAATGTAGTACTGAGTACTGACGTGATGATGTAGTACTGAGTACTGACGTGATAATGTAGTACTGAGTACTGACGTGATGATGTAGTACTGAGTACTGACGTGATGATGTAGTACTGAGTACTGACGTGATGATGTAGTACTGAGTACTGACGTGATAATGTAGTACTGAGTACTGACGTGATAATGTAGTACTGAGTACTGACGTGATGATGTAGTACTGAGTACTGACGTGATGATGTAGTACTGAGTACTGACGTGATAATGTAGTACTGAGTACTGACGTGATAATGTAGTACTGAGTACTGATATATTGAGGCAGCTTTCGTCTACACATCTTGTCTCCATCAACCTCTTAGCTCTTACCTCTCACCTGATTGGCTGCTGCCCCTGCAGAGGTCCTGGTGTCCCTGTGCCACACTGGTGTTGACTTTGATCCCCTAAGTATCTTTATTATAAACTGTTTTCTTAAACTAAAGCCTCCCACTAAAACTAAATCTCCTCTGTGAACATCTGGAGAAACGTGTTTGTTCCAGAATTAAATCAAATCTGAACATTCTGTTTATTTAAAATGTAAAAGTACTTCCATGTAATTCTGATCATTTCTGATCAATAACCCAATAAAATAACCCAAACTATTTCAAACATGCAGCCTGTTTATTGCATTTATAAACTGTAGTTTGAACACAATATTACATTAATAATAATAATTATTATTATAATAATTATACCAATTCTTCTGTTTTATCATCACATATTTGCATTATTTTCAGAAATAAAAACGTGTGAGGACAGACAATTCAAAGCTTCAAATAATCCTCAGAAACCAGTTTACACCAGTCCAGACCAGTTCAAACCAACTCTCAGGTGTACAAAGAGAAATGTAACAAGACTGGGTGTAAATCCGGTATCTGGTTGGACTGGGTCGTATCATCAATCAGCCATATATCAGCTGGTTTCAGTCTAGAGTCAGCTAGTTTCCGTTTAGGATCAGCTGATTCCAGTCTGTTGTCAGGTGGTTTCCGTCTAGCATCATCTGATTCCAGTATAGTGTCAGCTGGTTTCAGTCTAGGATCAGCTGGTTTCACGCTCACACATACAGCATTTTAATACAACTGAATACAGAATAAAGCTGTTCGCATTGACATGTTTTTGTTTCTGTTGTCATGACAATGGTAGGAGTGTGAAACAGTGACTGAAACGTGGCTGATTAAGATGACATGTTAACCAGCAGTCACTGCTCCTAAATCCTGATTGACATCGTCTGACAACAACCACATCAGTAACAGCTGGATTCGCTGTCACATGGTCAGTCAGAGGAAGTAGAGCAGCAGCTGCTGTGTGGCCAGTGTAGACAGGTGAGTCTGTGGAGGGAGGGGTAGAACAAATCTGAGGTTTTTCCTAAAAGTCATTTATATTTGTAAAAAGGTTGCTCTGTTTTTAAAAGTCCAAATATCTAGGTACAAATGCACAGTTTGAAACACTGGCTGTTTGCTGCAAATCATTTTGAAAGAGCAATGACCAATGGAGAGACTCTAACACTTGGCTGGCCGACCAATGGCGTAACTTCATCGCTCAGTCACATTTATGGGACTCGCCCCACTGATGCGCTCCAGCCGACAACTCTGAATTTGTTTCCTCTGTAGAACCTGGTTTTTCATTTTGTCATGTTTCTGTTTGTTAAAATGAAGATGCAGCTGGTTATTGATTATCTATCAGGTTTAATCTGAGTTATGGTCTCTTGTCTCTATTGGTTGATCCCAAACCAGGACTTCAGAAACACTGAGGAGTCAAAATTAGAAAGTTTGATGTATTTATTTTTTGCTGGTTTTTATTTAAATTGATCTTTTTTCATGAAGTCTGGTGAAGGTGAGGTGTGTAAAACGTCTTCCTCTGATCATCTGAGAAACGTTAGAATAAGTGACAGACGAGACGTTACCGCTTTTTTTCCCCAACATTAAAGTCTAAAATCTGTTTCAGAATTACTGCTGAAAGGGGTTTTTAAAAACAAATATATTTAAATCAACTGGAGTTACTAAGTCTAAAAACAGCAGAATCCATTTTAAAGTCAAATACAGAGACCTCATCTATCTGAGACTCCTGGCGTCAACTGTTCGACTAATTTGAAGGATCTCTACACACCTGAACGTTTCACCAGAGAAAATAAAAATAAATAAAATCAGAGAAGCGTCAGACAAACTGAAGGGAAGGTTGAAAACTCAACCAATCAGGAGTCACACCACTGAAAGCCATTCAACTTCAAAATCAGCTGATCTGAGAACAGATTTATTTTCTGAAGACAGAGAAACAGAAACAGAATCAGTTCAGGTCTCAAACTAAGTGAAACGATCCGAGCAGCGGCCATGATCAGAGCTGAAGAAAGGAGAAGATGCTGTCCCACAATTCTTTGCTGCAGAACATTTAAAGTGATGCACCATTGTGGTTTCACCAAAGCAGAGCCACATAAATGTATAAACAACATAAACTCCTGTTTCATCCAGAACTGTGATGGACTGAACTTCAGATTTCTTCTCTTAAAATCAGTCTGGAGTCGTCATCATCATCATCATCATCATCATATTCATCATCACTAAATACTACAGTGTATACATAAATGTTGTTTCACTAAAACCCTGCAGGGTGTAAAACACTACAATTCATTTTCTGTCAGGAAACTCTCTGAACTGTCTGAATATAATTTCTTCTGACTTCCTCCTCACTTCATTATTTTCACTTCATTATTATTTTAATGGCTCAACTTCCTCTATTTTCCTCTCATGTTTTCTTATTTCAGCATTTCATGTTGTGTCTTTGTGTTTGTGGTTAAAGGAGGATTTATCCTCCACATGTTATAAATAAAGTTGGTTCAAAAAAAGTCTGAAAATCTTCATGACCTCTCCTTCATTTCTTTCCTTGACCTCGTGACGTTCTCCATCAAGGTCAAAGATAGAAGATAAAATTTTCCTTTATTAGTCCCACAGTGGGGAAATTAGCAAATGAGATTATTTTTGACTTTTGGACCGCAGCGTAGATCATAGCTTAGCATAATTAGCCAAACCCATTGGGGGAGGGGCCAGAACACACCACATCAGGTGTGAACAGTCAGCTCAAGAATGATTCTGTTTCTGCACCTAATCAATAAGCAATAAACCATCTGTTAGTCACACTGTCTTTGTGCTACGCTAGGTTAACAGTTTCCACCTGTTTCCAGTCTTTGTGCTAAGCTAGGCTAACATGTCCTGGCCTATCATTGTACTGTTGTCTCACTCCTCTTAATAAAAACTTGTTTCAAACTGCACCTGATTGGTGTGTCAACGGGGGCGGAGCTTCAGGTCTGGTTTCAGAGCAGAGACGGTGTGTTCAGGTGCAGCAGTAAAGTCTGTAAAACTGATCTCTGACTCTCAGTCAGCAAGTTTCCCTGTTTCAATGGAGACCAGAGCTCACCTGCAGGTGAACAAAATAAAAACTAAAAGGTTCATCTGTCAGCTGATTGATCACTGATTGATTGTTAATGATCTGATTGCTGATTGGAGGACGCAAAATAAAATGTGGTCACCAACATGAACCTGGTATCCATGGAAACACTGATCAAATCAAACTGATCAATATGTTTCCTTGTCTTTATAAATATAAACTCTTCAGTTCAATTGATTATTGATTATTTATGTCCGTGTGATCGATCATCTGCCAATCGGTCTTCGCCCACAGCCTCTCAGCCAATCAAACCACAGGATTCTCAGCATCAGCAGCTCTTCAGAGTAGCACTGTAGAGAGAGAGACAGGTGTCACTGATAATGTCAACAACAGGTCAGTCACATGATCAATCATCATCAGATTGATATGGATAGATCATTTACATCATCACTGTGTCAAACATGCTGCACTATTTTAATTATGTATCATATTTTATATTATATTATAAAACATCTTTATAAATAAATAAATAAAATTAATGTTTCAGTTTTTTGACACTGAAGTTTAACAAACAATTCGATTTTCTGTTTTCACTAGTTGACGTGAAATAATATGAATCCAAAATTCATAAATAATCCAGATCTGTCTTCTGTCATGATATTTGTCCACAGGCTGTTGTATCAGGACAAAATAAACATCCTGACATTGTTTCTGTGGATTTCTTTAAATTCATCTGAAACTTCTCCCCTTGCTTCCTGTTTGTAAACAAGAAAATAATATTGATCAGATCTGATCCAGTTTGGATATTTGGAATTCCTCATGCGATCACAGGACAGATAACTCCTCAGTCTCTGTTTATACTGTCATACTGTCTGTTCTTCTAGCGCTAAAGTTAGCATTAGCTCCTTTCAGGCTTGTTTGTTCTTCTATCTTATTTCTTGAGTTTTATGGCCATTGGTTGTGTTTTTTTTTACAGCTCCCCCTGATAACCCTGGAAACCCCGTGTTTAATGTCACAACGCTATGAACTTATTATTCCCTCGCACTGGGATTGGACCAAAGTATCTCTCACTTTTTGAGGGTTATCAGAGGTGGCCAACCAACTCTAAACTCAGAATTTAGCCAGTACCTTCTGTTATTTTTATTTATAGATCGTCAATATGTCGCTGTATTTTCCAATATGAAGCCAGTGCATTTCTTAAGTATTTAGACAGCACCTTCTAGTATTCACAAGCTAGTACCTAATTATATCATCCAGTATTTAGTCAGTACCTGCTGGTATTTTCCCACTCTGGTTATCAGAGGTGTTTTTACCTAAAACTAGCAACATGTCACGTCCCGTCAACATGTTTTATGACTCGGATCATGTTGGTTTTTTTATCATCTGCAGGTTTCAGTCTTTCACCCACTGATGTGTCTAAAATGTTAAAATCTCAGTGGAGTTCTGAACATGCCTGTATTCCATTTTTTTTGCTGATATTTCTGGTAAAATCAGCTCAGGAGACCCGTTTACCAAACATCTGTTTGCAGGTGAGAATATCTGAGCGTGAGGTCTGCTGCCAGCGTGCTGCTGAGCAAGGCACCACCATCACTCCTACAGTAAAACCACCACAGAAGAAAGAGTTTAAATGATGACGACGATTCAAAGAGAAGTTTGACACTTTATTAATAGATTTAAAACATCAGAAAAAACATGTACACAGGTCAACTCAGACGGATTCTTTATTTTTTACTTGAATTATTTTGTCTGTGTTTCAAACAGTTTTTAGTTCAGAATCTCTGATCTGCAAACAGACGGTAAAAAGAGTCTGACAGCTGAAACTACAAACAGCAGAGAGGGAAAATCCACCTTCATCATCATCATCTTCATTCTGTCCTGTCTAACAGTCAGTGTGTCCTACCTGTCCGTCTGTCTGTTGATAAACTGAGGCTCGGGAGTCAAACCACTGAGCTTCAAACGAAACGTCTTTAAATAAACTTCAGATCACTAATAATCACTGAGACAAACACCCTGAGGAGGTGACAGGCAAACTGTGATGATCAATACGTTTCATAAGAGATCAGTCTGATTGATAAACAGCTGATGAAGACGTTCCAGGAGCCTGGTCTGAAAACAGGACTACATGACCGGATCTATTACTATTCACTGTTACAACTGTCCCATGTTCCTGTTGAATTGTGGGAGATCAGAGAACCAATCAGGTCACTGATCACTTATTGTTTTTCTATCAGTGGGATCAAACATTAAAGTTTGAAGATTCATGATGAAACTAAAAACCTCCCAGAGTCTGGACCGCTCTGACTCAGACCTCCGGCCTCAGTTTGGACAACACGTTGTGTTTCACAGTTTTTTTTTTATCTTGATTTCTTTGTGAACGGAAAACGGAGCTTCTTTAAAAAGAAAATAAAAGTTTTCAGTCTGGATGTTCCCAAGTAGAACCCAGAGGAACCAGGAGACTCTAAACAGGAAGTGACAGATTAGCGTTTCACACCGCCATCGCCCGGCCGACGAGGGACAATAAAAATCGGACTGAACAACTCGACACACTTCTACAAAAATGTGTCGAATCAAAACAAAAATTTTGATTCAACATTATCGAACGAGGACAATCTGTGATTCAGGAACGAGGAAAAAAACGAAGCGACGATCTCTAACGTCTTAATTAGTGTTTGTTGATTCATGATCATTGATGTAAATGTGTGACAGTCTGGTCTGTCAGCCAATCATCATCAGAGTCGCGTTCATGAGAAACAGATGCTGTAACTCGATGGCGAGTGGAAACGCTGCCGCTGACTGACCCCTGATCTGAGGACACTGACCGGTAACCCAGAAGCTCCACCCCCCCTCAAACAGGAAGAACAGAGACAGAAACATTGTCCACCTGTCTGCATCAGTCTCTGACAGACGGGTGGGGTTGGGGGGATTTAACAGCGGCAGATGCTACGTCTCGAATTGCGTGAGTAGCGCTCGGACTTCAGGCGTTAGCTGTTTGGCAGCGCTGGCGGCCTCTGCGATTGCGCGGCGGTACGGCCCCTTCCTCTTCCTGTCGAAGCGAGACTGGAAGGTCTCTAGGAAGGGCGACAGCTGGGCAAGTGGCAGGAAGGAGGTGGTGGGAGAGCCAAACCAGGAAACTCGTGCCTCCTGCCGCACTGCCAGCCCTGTGTCGCCTCGACGCGCAACCGTGATGCCGAGCACGCGAGCTGGCCACCAGGGGAAACCGTAGATCTTTGCCCAGACGATGTCGCCGACGCACACGGTCCGACCGTCAGGAAGAGAACATTTGGACACTGACTTGGAGAAGACAGAGGAAGACGACGAAGACGAGGAGGAGGAGGAGGATGTGGAAGACTTGCGGCGCCTCTTCAGTTCACCCCCCTCCTCTTCCTCCTCCTCCTCCTCCTCATCGCCAGCCTGCGTCTCCTTACTGTCAGATCTGGGGGGTGGGGTGACGGGGGAGAAAGAGGGGGAACACCGAGGCGCTAGTGAGGAGGAGGAAGGGGGAGGAGGAGCGAGAGGAGAGGAGAAGGAGGGTGGGGGGTCAAAGGTCTTTGTGGAGCTACACTCTGAGGGGGACGAGTCCAGGGAGGAAGAGGAGGAGGGAGGAGGAGGAGGCTCCACTACCTGCCCTTCACCTCCTCCCCCTTCCTCATCCGTCACCTCCTCCACTGCAGGACGGACCTGTGTTTCCAAGACAACACTGACTGCAAAGGAGGGGGTGGGCACTGGGGGAGGAGCTGTGTTTGAGGGAAGAGGTGGGGCTGTGGGTGGGACCGGGTCCGATGTGGGGACAGGATTTAAAGCAGGTTTGGGAGGCGATGAGCGAGCGATCTGTTTGGGCAGGGAGGAGGAGGAGGAGGTCTGGCTGTCGTCGGTACGATACCTTTGGGGTTTGAGGCGCATTCTGGGCGGCAACGACGTGTGGGCGCTTGAGCTGACTGCGGTGCCGGTGAGGTGCTGCAGGCGGCGGGTGAAGTGCACCTTCTGGTTGTGGTTCTGCAAGGCGGCAGCTCGGGTCACAGCCTTGGTGCGGTCCTGGCTCTGGGTCTGACTCTGGTTCTGGTTGTGGTCTTTGGGCCGACGATGTGGCGGCGGCTGCGAGCTCCTCGCCAGCTTCTTGAGAACCTGCCGCGCTTTGGAGCGATCGCCGGCAGAACCTTTAGCTAGGCCTTTCTTAGAGTTCAGCTTCAGACGCATCCGGGTGGACGAGGGTGACGACGAGGATGAAGATGAAGCCACGCTCTTCAGGACACGGCGGGAGGAAGATGATGATGAAGATGACACACAAATCCCTGATGATGACCTTCTGTCAGCGGCGGGTCCCCTTCCCCTGTCGTCGCTCCTCAGCCGTTTTACCTCAGAGGAGATCGGTCCCTCAGCTTGCCTCCGCCGACGAGACGCCTCCTCGCCCCTCAGATCCACTGTGCCCCGCCGCGCCTCCCTTTGCCCTCCTGATGCCACCACACCTTTGCACTTGTCACAGAGCACCTGGCGTGGGCGGAGCTTGATGGCGTTCATGATGGAGGTTGGCTCTTCACAGCGATAGCGCCGCTTTGGCCGTTTTATCTTGCGTGGCGGTGGCTGAGGTAAGGCCTGGTTGTAGGTGTCCCTGATGAAAAGAGGAGGGGGGTACGGCGCACCCTCCTGGAACAGCGGCGGTGGTTTGGAGGTCCAGGGGTGAGGTGGGGGTGGGGGGCTGACAGTGACCTCCTCCTGTTTGGTGGAGGGGTTGTCGTTGGTAACAGGCTCCGAGTGTAGAGACATCTGAGGTCGACTCCGGTCATCCCGTCTTGGAAACACCGTGATGGGAATCCCGTATGGTCCGAACCTGAACACAACACACACAGGATGAGAACCTTAGAGACTCAAGTACAGCTGGGTACAAGACGAGAATCAGAAATATCACTTTTTAATTTTACCTTTTTATGTTCAGATACACATGAAACAATAGATCACAAATTATACTGTTACTTTACTGTACTCTGCTGTCTTTACAGTTCTGTACTGATGAGTCTAGTCCCTGCAAAATCTGTCTGAAGTAGTGTTAAGGCGACTGAGTTGAGTCACAACTTCTGGTCAGGACTTTCAGTATAAAATCAGAGTGAAACAGGATGCAGAGATTTGTGTTCCCTGGCGTCGTCTGTGAGAGGGAGACAGTCATAGGAGAGCGAAAAGAAACACCAAATGAATTCACCGTCAAGCTTAAAGCAATACATGGAGTATATCCGACGTATCATCCACTGCTAAAAAGAGCGTGTGCTGTAATGTTCCTGTGCGACACGTGAAGCTGCTCGACTGTTTTCCCATGATCAGCTTTGCTTCCTTGATTGTTGACAGCTACAGGCGCTTGCTGTTATAATTGTTGCTCTGTCATTAACAGCTAAGTGCTACATTTCACTATATGTTTTACTCACAGGTGTGTGAACTGACCCGGGTGTTTAGCCCAAGTGCTAATGGGATTGTTTCTAAAGACAAAACTGAGCCCTCTCTCTCAGCAGTGGTGTAACACCAGTGTCAGGTGCATCTCGGGGAAACACTGATGTGGGCCAGTCCAAGTCCAGGTCGGTTCAAGTCGAACCACTAGGCCTAAGAACTTGTGTGGAAGAAATCCAGAATCATCCAGTGTTTGTCTTGTGTGAAAGTAAATATTTTTGGAACATTATTATTGTTATTATTTATTTTTGGGGTTCTGTTGGTCTGAGGAGTAAAAACTCCAGAAACACTGAATAGAGCAACTTTATTGAGCGACCAATGTGCTTCAGGTGTTGGCCTTCATCAGCTTCACCTGGTCTGCTTCACCTCTTCAGACCGCATGTTCACCTGCTTTTGGACTGATGGTCAAAAACGTTTTATTTTAAAGTAATACAACGGAAAAAATGATAAAAACCGAACATTATTATGTTATAATAAAGATGATCATTTTAATTATTGATTAATCTGCTGGTTATTAATTACTGCGATGATAAAAGCATCATAGAAAAGTAAAAGCCGCAGCTTTCGTTTGAAAATTTGAGATAAAATGTTAATCGATTATGGACTGATCAGCTGAGCTTCAGTTATGTTACCTGTCTACAGGTGAGTTTCTGATGATCATATAAAAACATTAAACACTTTCACATCATTGACAAAGTTATTAATAAAGTTTTACCTTTTGGAAACGTCCATCAGCACCCCGGAGAAAACCTTCTCTCCCAGCCGGAAGGACACCACCAGCGCGTCATCGATGACATGGTCCAGAGAGACCCGGACCTCGGACCCGGGACTCAGATCCTGATAGGAGGCGAGCGAGGGACCACCGAGACTGGGTTCAGGTCCGGGCTCGGACCGGGAGGACTCCTCCTGCTTCACGACGTCCGTCATCAGCCGCCTCTTCGGGGACCGACAGGGCGGTGACGAGTCCCGCAAGCCGCGGCCCGCCGACTCCTCGGTCCCAGCGGAGTTTTTAGCGTAGCCGGTCTCCGGGTTCAGGCTGTCCAGGCTTACCGGAACCGACAGCCGGTCCACATTACCGTCCAATATGGCGTCCTCCGCGGGCCCGGGCCTCAGCTCTGGTTGGACCAAGACCGTGTAGCCCCGGTCTCGGCCCGCTGTCTCGGCCCGGTCCGTCGTGACGTTAGTAGTCGGTTCTGCCGGTTCGGCCAGAGACAGTCCGGCCTCGGTGACTGGCGGTGGAGCCGGGAAGGAGTGCAGAAAGACGGCCGAGGGCTGCGGGTCCGGCAGGATGCTGCGGTACACCGCTTGCACCGACACGTTCCCGCCGCCCTCTGGATCCACCGGCAGTCCGGGCGAAAACCGGTCGATGCTGATCCGATCCACTTGGAAGTTGTTGATCATTTCGTCGTTAACGACGGTTTCACAGAGCGCTTTTCCCGCCGTGGGCTCCAGCTCCGGCCTGACATGGCGGCGCTCCTCCCCGTCCCCACCATCCTCCACTCGGGGGGCGACCAGCTCCACAGCAATGCCGGACTCCCGCGGCCTGTTGGACTCCAGCGGGGCTTCTGGGAGTCCCAGGCCGCAAGGACCCGATTCTGGCGGGCCCTCGTCGTCCGTCGCCGCGGTTGACGTTGTTGTCGGAACCGCCGCAGCTCCGGGCTCTGCAGCCACGGCCGCCATTTTCTTCCGCTGTGCTGCCTAGCGGCGCCTCGTCCCACCTTCCCACAACACTGCCAGCTGCGCAGACGCACTGTCATTGGCTGGTATCTCTGTCAATCAAACTAAACCAGGCAGAGCGTCGTCTCTGAGTGGCTGATTCCGTCAGAGTCTTTTGAGGCGTCAGACCGCCGCCAGGGGGCGTCTACCTTTACAAGAAACAAAAACAAAAGCAGTAAAGATCAATGAACAGCTGATGAGTAAAAAAAAAATGTATTAAAACTGCATCTTCTTGATCACACAAAAACAATATATGATCAGTAATCTAGGATATAATAAACCACAAGGAAGTTCAACATAAAACATAAAACATTATTTCTGTTAATATTCTCTATTTGTTTCAGAGTCAACTAACAATAAATGAATCCTTTAACAAATATTAAGGTCAGACTGAAGATAGCCTATATTGTAAATAGGTGCATGAATTATAATTACATTTCTTCTGTTGTCTGATGATGAACATCAACATGTAATTATGAACATGTGATGCAGATAAAACAGTTAAAGTGAATTTCAGACTGTTTCTGCTGCAGAGATCAGAGAAAGAGAAGAAGTAGAAATATTAGTGTAATGTAATGTAATGTAATGTATTGATCAGTGTGAGGATCATTGTTGGTCTAGTCATTTCTCTTCATGTTATTCTGAGCTCAGTGATGAAGAAGAGAGCAACAGCTTCATCACTGTCAGGAATCCTGTCGGATTAAAGAATCTGTGTTCAGGTCAAATGAAGCTACAATAGTTATTATGTTTTCTGGTGGTCAAGTGCGACATCCAGTGGTAGTGACGATCATTTACAGAACCTTTGATGCTCGGTCAGACCTGTGTGTCTCTCACTTCTGTTGTTCCTCATGTTGTGTCAGTAAAGTTTCTAATGCAACATGTTGTATCTCACAGAGTCTGATGTGATATAAAGCTGTCAATCAATTCTGTCAATGTCAGGTTCATTAATATCAGTGAACCTCAGCTCCACTCCTTAATGCAAATGTCCTTACTGCCTGAGACAAAGACAACAACGACACCTGATTGATATAATCACAGTTTTATTAGTGAGTCCATTATTGATTATTTATATATCATTATTAATGACAAAACTCTTTAACACGTCTCAGTCATTATAACACTTAAGTCTGTTGTGCCTGCTTTGATTTTAATCAATAATAATAATATCTAATAATCAGCTAAATAATAACATCTGACTTTATTTGTTTAGACTGATTTGCAATATATTAAATGTTTCAGTATTACTCTGGAACACATAGGAACTTTTACTCTGAACCTTCCTCCTTCAGTTTCAACATCTTTTCACAAATTCATGACTCCAGCTGTCTGATTGGTCGTGGTTGTGTCCAGCTATGTGATTGGTTCATTGGTTGACTGCAGTGGCCCCTATGGTGGATCTTGCGGTTTTATTGGACATATTAAAAATGTATATGAAAAATATTGTGAAGGATCAGGATGCAGTTGCTTCTCACAAAAATTGAATTAAGAATTTCAGTCTATCTCTGAATGCTGTTGAACAAAACTGTTGAAATAAAATCAAATTGTCCACAATGTATCCATCATTTCCCATGATCATTTTCAATGATTAATTAATGCAAAATCAAAACAAAATGTCTGTCCAGGAAGTTTCCTCTTGCTGCAACAGGACTAAAGATCTAAAGATGACATGGAGACAAAACTGAAAACAATCTGCAACTTAAATCAGTTCACTTTTAAATTCCGGATCAGCTGTGGATGAATTCAGTAACCATGATGACATGTTTAATTCTCAACTGTAACAACAAAGTTGCGCCCTGATTCACATCTCTTCTCCATGGCCACAGCAGCTGAGGCTTATGGGTAATGTAGTGTAATAAAGTGTAAATAATTCAGAACATAAAGCTGTCTGACTGTTACATGATACAGGGAGTCAGTGTCCCCGTGCATTACTCTATTGGCTCTGACTGTGTGATGTGGCAGCATCTGATTGGTCAGAGGGCATTGAGGCCGGTCCCTTCTGTTTCCTTTAGCTCTTTTAAAGCGATGTCCCCCTGTGAAACCATGCCGATGTCATTGGCGGAGACCATACCCTCCTGTAAGGACACGTCCTCTTTCTGTCGGGGGGCAGGGCTTCTTGCAGACCTGTAAAAGAAAGGCAAACAGTTATCAGTTACTGATATTTATTTTGTCAGTTATTGATCAGGTAGGTGGTAAACAAGAGTAGCAGAGTAACTAGCTAAGTAACCAATTGGCATTAGCATCACTCTGCTCTATGTCAGTAGGGAATGTTAAAGCTAATGCAACTAGGCAAGGCAAATGTATTGGTATAGCACATTATCATTCAATGTGCTTCACAGAAAGCACTTTTAATTAATTATTTTAGGCATCTCTGCCTTTGATTTGATAGTTGCAGTGAGAGAGTGACAGGAAAGTCAGGGAGAGAGAGGGGGGGTGACGTCGGGAAAAGGACTGCAGGTTGGATTTGAACCTAGGCTGCTGTGGTTAGGACTAAGCCTTACACAGTCCATCAGGTCAGCCACCGGGCGCCCCTTTAGCTTTTTTTTAAAGCCAGTTACGGTTTACGCAAATCTTATTTGATCCACTGAGATCTGGTTCCAGCAGGGGCAGCATAATAGCTGGAAGCCATTTCACCCTGTTTAGTTTTAACTCTGGTCTCCACTAACCGACCAGCTCCTGCAGATCTCAGAGACCTGTTTATATACATGAAACATTTCAGAAATATATTTAGGGCACAAATCATTTAGTGACTTATAGATTAGGTGTTAATGCCTTCTTAGAGCAGTTTTTATTTTAATGATATCAATCAAACATTGGCTTATCACAATGATAGTCCTTAATAATTGCAAATTAATAATTCATTTCACTAAAACTGTACTCTTTGATGGCCCACTTGCAATACCTTAGCAGCCCACCAGTGGGATGGGGCCCACTGGTATGGAAACACTCTTGTAGACAATAAGTAAAACTTTGAAGTCAGTTCTGTATCTGACTGGAAGTCAGTGCAAAGGCCTGAGAACAGAAGTAATAATCTCTCTCCTCTCAGTTTTAGTAAGAACCAGCAGCATCTGAATAAATTGAATCTGTCTAATGGTCTTATTTTATGAACCAATGAGGAGAGTGTTGTGACAATTGACTCTGGAAGATATAAAGGCATGAATGAGTTTCTCTAAGTCTCGGTTAGACACAGTCTCTGACCCTAGCTGTTTTTGTGATGCCAAAATGCAGATTTATTTATATCTTTATTGTGGTCACTGAAACTAAGATGACCCCTCCATGATCCAGGCCTCTCTTCTAAAAGAGATTTTTTTTTATCTATATGGGACTTCCTGGTAAAATAAAGGAAATAAATCACATTGAGATTTTTAAAATGTGTTGAAGTCTCAAGTGCTCTAGACTCCAGGTATTCACTAAGTTACAGCCTTAGTTCCCAACCCTTGTTCCCAAACAGAAGAATCTCAGTCTGGTCTTTACTTAATTGTAGAAAGTTTTGTTGCATCCAGCCAGTCACTTTTTCAAGGCACAGATACAAAGAGTCAATGGGACTGCAATCATAAGGTCAAAGAGCTAAATAAATCATTGCTGTCTGCATGGCTATGATAGATATGGCAAAGAGGGAGCATGTTTCTGCTTCTTATTAAGACAGTAAGTGAGGAAGCTTCTGGTACACTGGGCCCTGGCTTGTCCTTCATTAATGAAGCTATTGAGGCTAACATTGCTAATGAAGCCGTTAGCCATTAGCTCACCATTTCTCCTCCACATCCTCGATGGTGTCGGGCAGTGGGACGTTCAGTGTCTCTGGCAGGAAGCATGCAAAGCATCCGGCCAACACTGCTGCTCCCCCATACACAATACTGGGCAGGGCAGGGAGAACCTGGGAAATGTAGTCCATCAGTACGGTCAGTAATCTTCTGTTTTCTCAGTTTGTTATGAGACCAAACTTTATGCCAAAGACATGATGTTATATATGTTCGAGGTTTGTACAAGCGCTTACAGTTGTTGTAAAAGAATAAAACTGTGTCACAACACAAATATTAGTGGAAATGACAGAACTACACATTTAGGACCAAGACTGAAACAGACGGACACGGATATGTTACTGATGGCTCATGTAAACACCATTTAAATGATTGTTTTTATTTTTATTCCACACGTAGCTCCTTTATTGGAAAATTGTATGATTTCACAGATCAGATTCAGGGTGTAAGAACTTAAATAATTAAATATAGATCAGTTCATATGTATTTTTTTTTCATCCTCTCTCAGATGTGATGGATCTCCACCTCAGTAACTAAACCACAGCTCTGTGACTCTGTCATTGTAGGGTTAGGTTGAATTATATGTACATGAATAAAGAGTTTTAAAAAGAGTGTTATCTTAGGTTTAATAAGGTTCGTATGAGTGATGTCACCTCGTCCAGGATGAGGACAGCAGGGGCCGCCATGCTGCCGACTCTCGCCATGGTGGAGACAAAGCCCATTCCTGTCTGCCTGAAAACACACACACACACACACACACACAACAGAAATGGCAGCAGAAATGGGTTATTGCTCAGGATTTGAATAAGCAGCGCCCAGTTTCACAGTACCTGTGTTCAGGATATGAAGTGTGAGTCTCACCTGATGACGGTGGGGTAGAGCTCTCCAGTGTACAGGTAGACCGTGGTGAAAGATGCCGAGGTGAAACCTTTACCAAGACACGCCAAAGTGGTCCTGATGGTCTGCATGTCTGTGGTGGGGTCGGGGGGGTCAGAATCAGGTTCAGTGTTTAAAGACACAGGATACACACAAAATATACAAACACAAACGTATACGTGTATGTGTGCCTGTGTATGTGTGTAATGTGTGTATTCATGTGTTACAGTTTTTAGTATTGTTACCTGTGTGTATCAGTGACTATTTCTGTTAACTGTGTGTGCATATTATTGTGTGGTATTGTTTGTGTGTGAGTGTAATACTGTGTACTGTTTATGTGGGTATTTGTGTATACTTGTCACCTGTGGGGACAAAGATGTTGGCAAAGATGATGAAGGCCGACAGGAAGAGACAGGTAGCTTGAGAGACCCGCCTCCCGAGGTAAGTGAGCATGCCCAGAGCCAACAGTTTGGCAGGAAAATCTACAGCTCCAAAGATGATCTGCATCAGGTAGATACTCACCTGAAACAACCAATAACCAACAGGAGAAGAGTTTAAACTAAATGGAACAGGAAAGCCATGTGTACAGGAAGTTGTCAGAGGCTGTTCTAGTATTTAGCATTGACGTTAATCAGGTGACTGACTCCGAACTTCTGCAGGTCCATTGCCAAACCGTAGTATGCAAAACTGGTGGAGAACCTGTAGGTGGGTAGACAGAAAGGTGGACAGGTAAATATATGTCTGAACCTTATTTGTTGTTACTTTGGAAAAAGTGTAAATATATAGATATAAGTAAAAGAATAAAGAAATGAATTCAGGTAATTCATTAATACAGAGTACAGGTGAGTAAAGGTGACTCACCACACAACGATCAGACAGATCGAGATGCGTCTCATCCCTCTTGTCCTCAGCAAGTCGTACGCTGTGAACGACGAACGACTTGACTCAATTTCCTTATTCATGTGAGAGTTCAGCACCTGAAAGTCACATGACCCTGATTACAGTTGCACACATCTTCATACGTGTGACAGACAGACAGGTAGTCAGACAGACAGGTTACCTCCAGCGTTAACTTGTTGATCATCTCTGGTTTTCCATTAATTCGAGCAACTCTGTGTAAATTCTTCAACGCGTCCTCAGAGCGACGGTTCAGGACCAACCAACGGGCTGACTCTGAGTACCACCTGACCAATCAGAGAGCAGACAGATAAGAACCACCTGACCAATCAGAGAGCAGACAGACATTCGTTGAGAGTCTCCACTGACCAACTGTAGGCAAAGAACAGGAACTGAGGAGCACAGACGACCAACTGCAACTTCCTCCAGTCTCTCAGCCAATAGGCAAGCCCCGCCAGGATCATCTGACCAAAAGTGAAGAAGAAGGAAGTGAGCGTGCCCACTAAGGTCCTGGCTTTGGTCGGGATCCACTCTACCTCTAAGGACAGACAGGTAGAGAGACAGGTAGACGGACAAGTTACTCTACTGCGGAGGACACATCATCAGTTTGTTTCCATCAGAACCAGATAAACAGGTACGCAGACAGATATAGAGATAGACAGGTAGACAGGTGATAGAAAGGTGTAGAGATGGACAGGTACTCAGTGAGACTCCGTTGAGGATCACTCCGGACACCGCCATCCCACTCAGAAACCGAAAAATACAGTAGGCGGAGTATGTGGGAGAGAGGGCGGAGCTACAACCGAGCACGCCAAGCTGCAGATAAGACCAAATAAGGACAGACCGCCTCCCAAACCTGAGGGACAAAGAGAGACAGATTGTAACTGGTTGGACTTTACTGCACACAGGGACAGAGGACGTGAAACTAAAACATGGACACATTCATGAAGACATCACACTGGTCCACGGACTGAATGTTTCTATGAATAGATGATACTTACCTGTCTGACAGTCCGCCATAGATGATAGCTCCTGTTAAGACTCCACCCATATAGATGGTCTGAATCATCTGTTTCAGAGGACGCAGAGAACAGACCAGGTCCCACTGAGAGACAGCAGGTCCAGAGAGACAGACAGGTTCAGAGAGAGGGAGAGGGACAGAATCATCACCTCATTAGCCTCATTAATATTCATTAACTTAATTAAGATTCATTAACCTCACTGTCAAGCTTTCTTCTCGTTACCTCGGAGACGGTGGTGGCGAGGAACTCAGAGCGGTCAAACGTCCATCCGTCCACACATCCCTCAGTGTGTAGCTGACTAATGTTAGCTGAGCTGTTAGCGGCTAACAGCTGCCACTGAGGCTCCACATACCTGCATAACAACAGGTGGAACACGAAGTGATGTCAGAGGAAGTTTATTCACTGATACAATAAAACATGGAGAGAAGGAAGAGAGTTACCTCCTGCAGCGGTCCAGTCTATTTCCTGAAGAGTCCAGGGGGATGAAAGCTTTCAGCACCTGAAACAACCAATCACATCCGTCAGGTTACCTGGTGGTGAGACAGGTTACCTGGTGGTGCGACAGGGTACCTGGTGGTGAGACAGGTTGTAGAAGCTGTGATTGGCCCGCAGGCTGCAGTGGTGGGCAGGAATTCCTGAGACGAAGTTGTTCAGCAGGTTCTGACTCGCCATCATCAAACCAGGTAAACTGATCAGAGTCACATGGAGCCACTGGTACCTGCCGAACCCGCCCACCTCACCAAAAAAAGAAAAAAAAAAAAAGAAAAAAGGGGGGGGGGCGCACACACACGCAATGTTACATACTTGAATCATACATCTGGTCTACCTGGCCAGGTGAGTTCATCTGATGTGAGTTTACATTGTAATCAGTGTGATACACTGTATATTACACTATAGTCAGATTATATCAGATTATATGACACAATAATCAGATTACGTGACCCAGCAATCACATATGACGAAGGAATCAAATTACATTTACATGTCATCGTTATCAGATTACATGACAAAATTAACAGACTACGTGACCTAGTAATAAAATTATCAGTAATAAACTCACCTCTTCCAGCAGGTCGGCGAAGCCCATCTCTCTCTCTCTCTCTCTCTCTCTCTCGCTCTTTCTCTCTGATCTCTAAAATCTCGTTTTTATATTTCTACTTTAACTCCACTAACCCTAACCTTTACTGAAAATATTTTCTAAAACAGTTTGTTCATGTTTTCAGCTCCACAGTCGAACACAGCTGTTCATTTAATAACAACAATAATAATAATGATAATAATATTAACAGATGTCTTTTGTTTTCAAGGTCTGAGCTTCAGTTCCTTCAGAAAAAACCTGAGAACAGAACAATACAATTATTCAATAAGTTTCTCTTTGAAAACATAGATTCAATTAAAAAACTTTTTGGGTCAAAGGTCAAACTGAAACACTAAAACGATCCAAACCTCATGTCACTGTGGATTGTGGGGTTGTTCCTCCATAAATCTGTCTGTGATCTCTAGAACTACTGACTGCTGCAGCAGCGTTTTACAGTGAACTCTAAAAAGGTGAAATATTTGCATGGAGTCTGGTGAGAGTTCTTAAAGGATTACAGCTGAATGAAAACAGAGTGAAAGAGGATTTTCACAGTAAATCAGTGAAAACGTACTTACGGTCTGCAGCTGACTGGAGGTGGAGGAGTGGAGAGATGGATGGATGAACAGGTGGATGGATGGACGGAGAGGTGGAGCAGCAGAAAACAAATGACTAAACATTAATAAGTAACTTTAAAAAGAAAAGTCAGCACCAACTCTCTCGTTCTCTCTCTCCTGTCGTCTTTTTCTTTTTTTTATGCTCCCCCCTTCTGTTTTTCTTGGATCTACAATCATTTGTTGTTTGGTTAATGGTTGATGTCTCTTCCTCTCTCTCCCTCTCTCTCTGAGAAGAAACGTTTCAGTCTGAATGAATCAAAAAAGTCATTTTTGAAGTAATTGGCAGATTAATCAAATAACAATAAAGAATAAAATAAAAATGATTGATCATAAACCTAGAATGAAAACTTACATAAACATCACATAAATATAAAAAAAAATTCTTCACAACTCTACAGGCCTCCTTCACACTACTTCAGACCCCCCCCCCCAGGCTTCTCCAGACCTCCTCCAGGTCTCTCCAAACCTTGTCCAGGACTCTCCAGGCTTCTCCAGGCCTCCTCCAGACCTCCTCCAGGACTCTCCAGGCTTCTCCAGACCTCCTCCAGACCTCCTCCAGGACTCTCCAGGCTTCTCCAGACCTCCTCCAGACCTCCTCCAGGCTTCTCCAGACCTCCTCCAGACCTCCTCCTGGTCTCTCCAAACCTTGTCCAGGACTCTCCAGACCTCCTCCAGGACTCTCCAGGCTTCTCCAGACCTCCTCCTTGTCTCTCCATGCTCTGAGTTGAGTTTGTTTTCGTGTCCTCGCTCCTCACTGAGTTTTTCCCTCCTGGAATTCGTCCGACTGAGTTTGAGTCAACAAACGTCTCAGCAGGTTCACAACGACAAACTCAACACACAGATGCTCGTTACGTGATGAGACGCCCCCCCCCCCCATCCAGCCCCCATGGTTACCCCCCCCCCCGGTCTGATATCAGGGCTGATCCAGATGCTATCAGATATATGAAGCACCACCTCTGTCAGCTGACAGGCTGTAATGGGTTTTAATGTTGTGGTTTATGGTCTTAAACAAATATATGTAAAAACACAGTTCACAGACAAATAAAAAAATCAATAAATAAAAATAAACAAGTTATGAATTTTAATATACGTGTGTGTGACATGCTAACTGCTCACAGTGAACTCAGTTACTCTCACAAACTAAAGTTCAAGTGTCTGTGTCACATGATGAGTTTGAGTGTCACCTGTTGTCGTCCAGGTGTGACTGAACGAGGATGTTTCAGATCTTTGTTTGTGATCTTCAGTCAGTGATTAGCCAGTTACACAACTTCGTCATGACTCAACATGTTGTTAGTTTGACTTTAAATGTTTCAATGTTGAGCATTAACTCTACAAAGTTAAACGCTACAATCATTGTTAGCTGCTGTTAGCATGATGACACAGTGTCCTCCATTCACATCTGGACTGAGACATGAACCGTTCCCATGTTTTATTAACCCTTTATCTACCTGATGCCACTGCAAAGTTTTTATCTGTTTCTTTCTACATTATGTAAAAACTATCCACTTTTATTTGAACAATCATTAGGAACTTGATGACTGATCACTGTCACCTGCTGGTCAATAGACACACATATGTATCTGTGTGGTATCAGTGAGTCAGTTTATCTCTGAATCATGAAGATCTATTGAAATCTTTCAAATTTAAAATCAAAATTTTAACCTTTATTGTCTTTTGTTATTTCATGTTAGAACAAAGTATTACAGTACACACAGTACTCTGTAGTACAGTGTTTGTTTCACTAACATGTTGGATATTTGTTGATGTGATGGAGATTTAAAGTGGTTGATTTCTAATTTAAGTTTGGTTTAATAACATCCAAGTCAGAAAGTAAAATTATTTCAGACAAACAGTGAGGTCTGATTTCATTTATTCACCCATTCAGATTTACAGAGACCGCCAGAGAAAAACATCAAGTGTTAGTCCCTGAAAGCATCATGGTGTCTTCACTGACAGTAAGTGAAAACAAGCACCAAGTGTTTATGAGAGAAAATGATCCAGACTGAAGCATATTGAGCTAATTCAAGTAAATACATAGTTTTAATACACACACTCACTCTCACACACACACACACACACACACACACACACACGATGCCTTCACTGACTCATTTTAAAATGTATCTACAAAATATAAAAAATAAAAATTAACATGAAGTTAAGAAAAAGATTAAAACTGCTGCTACAAACTTGAGGTTTTCCAATGAAGCTCTGAAACATCAGCTGACAGGAGCCCTGAGTCGACGCTCGGACAAAAACAAAAATTAAAAATTCAGAGAAACATTTACAAAGTGTAACTGCATCATCCAATCAGATGCAGCTGCCGCTCACATCCTGAGCTCTGATTGGTAGATGAATCTACAGCATGGTGAGAAAGGCTCTGACCTGCAGGAGGAAACAGACTGCAGATCAGATAATAAAAATTAAACTCATGAACAACAGAAAAATAAAAGTACAATAAAAACGAACCTTGTCGACGATGGCTTCCTGTTTGATACGATCATTCTTGAAGTCGTCGTCGACGTCCAGAATCAGAAGAGGTAGATTATTCAGGTAATCAAAGTCCAACCTGAGCAGTCAGGTAAATGTGACTGACATTTAATACTATTGATCAAACACAAGTCAGAAAAGATTTGAGTTTATCTGAAACTCCACCTGCTAATTCATCTTTTATCAAACTCATGTGTTCATCACCATGAAAACTGATATTTATATATCACGAAGTAAAACCATCTGAGACGTTAAACCTTTTGACTTTTAATGTAAATCATTGTTCATCAACTATAAAATTAAACCTGAACTGAAATGTTGATTAAAGTGCTTGTTTTCAGCCAAATCCATTTTCTGAAGCAAAGCTAATGATTTAAAATAACAGTCACAGGTTTCAGGTTTTACTTCATGTTTCTGTTTCAGACGATGAGAAATAAATGAACGTCAACTTTTTCAGAAAACGCCACAGACTTTAATGAAAATATATTACACATACAACTGCTGTGTGTTGTTACCTGAGGTTCCTGTGGTAGAGCCAGGCCTCATGTCTGAAGTGTAGCTGCTCAAGATACTCCAGAGGAATCCCTTGTTCCTCCTCCCGTCCCCGCCGGAGCAACCGCTGCATACACCGCTGAAAAACAGTATTATACCAATACAGACACATGTAGTAATAGTAGTTAGTAGTAGTTGTTAGTAATAGTATTAGTAGTAGTACTAATAGTTAGGAGTAGTGGTAATAGTTAGTAGTAGTATTAGTAGTAGTGGTAATAGTTAGTAGTAATAGTAGTTAGTAGTAGTATTAGTAGTAGTAATAGTTAGTAGTAGTACCTGTGGCTGGGCTCTCAGGTAGATGATTCCGTCGAGGGCGATCTCAGGTTCAAACTGGTTCAGTAACCAGGTGTGCCAGTCCTGGTAAACAGCCCACTCTGTGTCCGACAGGTTACCACACTCAAACAGGTTGGACGCAAACACGTACCTGTACACACAGTACACACTTAGTGTTGTAAAGTACTGCATGTATGTGTGAGGTCTCCCAGGTGTGTAGTTACCTGTCTGAGTAAACAGAGCGTTCATAGAACTGAACAGGGTTTTCAGCCTGCTGAAGTTTGACTGACGGAGACTGAAGCTGAGAACGAACTCTGCTGAGACACGCATAACTCTGCAGAGACAGGTGAGAGACAGGTGACATAGACACAGGTGAGAGAGAGACAGGTGAGAGACACAGGCGAGAAAGAGACAGGTGAGACAGACATATAGGGAGTCCAGCAGTGGATCAGCTGAACTTCAGTCACCGGGGTAAATAGGATAAAGAGAAGCAGGTGAGTTTAGAGGAAACAAATAGTGACATGATGGATGACACCTGATGATACCTGTAAACCTTTAAACGTTGTTGTTACCTAGGTAACCTGTCAGTGGATGAAATAAAGGAGGTTTGTGGCATTTTTACATTTCCTGGTTAAACAGAGAGTTGACACATGAAAGACGGGAACACTAAAAAGTTGAGAAAATAAACAGTGAAGAAGAAGCAACAACATGAACTCCCCAGGAGGAAATTGAGATCTGGTGTTTAACACTGTCCAACGGTAATTTTAGTTAACAACAAATGAAGGAGGTTTTTTCTAAAAATAAAACCAGGAAAAGAAGCAGAGACAACGTCTTGAAGGAGTTCATCGAAACCACTACATGATTCTGGTTCCTGACGACTGGGTCAGTTACAGAGACGTCTGGACTATTCAGTGATGACGAGCCCGTCTGTTCTTCCTTTACAGTGTGGAGGGAAACTCTGAGCATAACTGTTCAAAGCAGGGATTTAATTAAATTTATTAAATTACTGGATTTAGTCATAAATATGTATGTATTTATTAACAGTGTTAAATCTTTGTGAGGATATCAGTTATCAGTTAGACGGTTACACAATAGATGAACAACAGACCACAGGAGTGATTTAACCCTAACAGTGACAAAACTAAAGATATTAGTGACAAAACTAAAGATATTAGTGACAAAACTAAAGATATTAGTGAACCACAGTTTGTATTCACTGGAGAAAATTCAGAGATGGTTTTAAATATCTCAGTGTCATTAAATGATTAAAACAAAGACCACAGTGACATCAAGTGATATGTCTGTAGAACTGGAGTAATGTTGGAGTAAACAACAGCAGAAGCCTAAGGTGATTGGACAGTATCATCCTTGTTTGTTGTTTGAACATAATGAAATACAGTTTTATCTAAAGTGTCCTCTACGTTTAAATTACTTTTCTTATTACAGTCAAATAATTGAGGCTCCTCCCTTTGTTTCTGTAACATCTGCTGTACAGTGGAATCATGTTGTTTCATGTTTGTTGTTGTCACATAAATAAAGGTACTGACAAACTCACCTGGAAGGTGTAGGACCAGCAGCTAGGTTTATCGTACAACATCTGCAGCAGGTTCCCTCCACTCTTCTGAGAGGAACTCAGCTCCTGGAGACATGCAGGCAAATCAGCACTTTATTCTGAAAGGACAGGAAGTATTCCGATGCCACTGTGTGACATCATCACTGCAGGTGTGTTTTATTCACCTTGTAAATGTCGTCGCTGTCATTCTGGACGTTACACCATTTTCCAATAGGTTCAGGAATCACTTCCCAGTCCTCCGACGCCCCCTGGAGGAGACGCACAAACGTAGACTTCCCTGCAGCTGAGAGACAGACAGTTGAGACAGACAGACAGACAGACAGAGAGAGAGAGAGACAGAGAGACAGACAGGTGAGACAGACAGAGAGACAGAGAGAGAGAGAGAGAGACAGACAGGTGAGACAGACAGAGAGACAGAGAGAGAGAGAGAGAGAGACAGACAGGTGAGAGGCTGGATCTGTAAGAATTTCCTTTTGAACCAACAGAGACACAAACACAAACATTTTTTATAGACAAACAAACTAATAACCAATAATCATTAATCATAAAACTCTTCTCATTCTTAACTGAAGATCTTTGGGTTTTGGACAAAAACCAAATATTTGACAGCGTCACAACTCAGATACATTTTACTTAATGAGTCATTAGTTAACTGACAAATAGGATTTATTTTCCAGATTGTTTGGTCTATAAAACGTCAGATTACAGCAGAAATATCAGAGATTGTCAACAGATGTTATTTACTCGTTGTTTACAGTCAGAAAAAAACAAAACCAGAAACTCAACCATATGTAACATTTAGACCTTTTCCTTTAAAAATGACTGAATCTAATCAGAGGGTTGATGGATCAATAGTCACTGATGTGTGTTTACTTTAAACTGGAGGATCTTTAAACTGACATCTGGAAAGTTTACTGCCCTGCATGGAGCTACAAACTTCACCAATTATTGATTATTAAATGTCAAATTCTGATTAGGCTATTGATTATCTCGTCTTTGGTGTTTCATTTGGCGCCAATCAGCTCCACAAAGGCACTGAACCTCTGAGTTCTCCAACGGATTTAAACCCCCTCCGATCTTTAACCTCCCCGCCGGTAGAGAAGTCACCGCTGATCCGTCCGGTTAGAACCAGAACTCACCAATGTTTCCCTCGATGGAGATCTTCTTCTGTCTGCGTGAGCAGCTGCCGCTCAGCAACGGACTGGCACGGAATCGCCTCTTCAGTGGTGTCGCCATTAAATCAGTCTAATAACAGTTATTGATCTATACTTACAGATCTTTATTTGTTCTCCGCAAGGAGGGAAACCGCCTGACAGACCGCGAGATTCTTCTTCACTTAAATCCCGCGCGCGAATAGAGTTCCTTTTCCGGGGGCGGGACTAAACGGGAGTAGAGCTATTTTATTACAACGCAGATGAGAGGATGTCTCACTCTGCTCCAGTTTCTGAAATTAAAATAAAGATCTCTCACTCTTTCGTTGTTTTTGACATAAAAAGGTCCCACTCTGCTGTTTCTAATGTTTGACTAAAGAGCTCTCACTCTGCTGTTCCTTAAGTTAAAATAAAGAGGTCTCACTCTGTTTGACTAAAGATGTTTCACTTTCCCCTTATTTCTAAAATATGACTAAACAGGTCTCAGGGTTGACTCAGAAACAAGGACAGAGTGAGATCTCCTCCTTTTTACTTTACTCCGATGTTTATAAAGTAAAAACAAAGAGGTCCCACTCTGTCTTTCTTTCTAGTGTTAAAATCAAGTGACAACCTTTCATGACGTCACACATTGGTTTGTTAACTGCCAATTTAAAGCCTCGAGTTGGGTTAGGTGTAGAAAATAGATGTTTTTAAGATCAGACCTCTCGGTCAGGTAGTGGGCACGCAGCCTTTTATTTGTTTAAACCCTCTTTCTTCTCCTAATTACACTCTCTCCAGTGTATGTTCCATCAATGGTATCCTGGGCCTTGGTCCTTTCTCCATCAGCGACTTTTTTTATGTGTGTCTCCGGGGTATATTTGAGTTATCCAAAAAGTAGTTGTATTTCTTCGGAGTGGTATAGTACTCAATATCCTAGATTTTCTTAAGTGCCAAGATATAAGTGCTGAAAGCAATCTACATGCAACACAAGACTAATCAAAATATACAATATCTCACAAAATTATATATATACACATACACACAGACAAAAAATAAAGAATTCTAGTCACATTATGTACATTTTTATCACTCCAAGATTTTGATTTTTACCAGTTGAATCTCCTATCATGTTTGTCTCCACTGTTGTTTAAAGTTCCCCCTAATTCAGTTCACAATCAAGTCTCCAAACTTCTATACACTTTCTCCTAACATCCCTCTTAATAAAGTTTTTAAACATAATTATTTTCTCAAGGTTATTTAAAATAATTGATTGCTTTTTAATAAAGTTCTTAAACATGATTGCTTTTTATCAAAAAATCCAAACATAAATGCTTTTAAATAAAGATATTAAACATAATTGCTTTTTAATAAAGATTTTAAGCTTAATTGCTTTTTAATAAAGATTTTAAACATGATTATTTTTTATTACTTTTAGATAAAGGTTTTAAACATGATTACTCTTTGATAAAGGTTTTAAACATGATTAATTTTTAATAGAGATTTTAAGCATGATTGTTTTTTAATAAAGATTGTAAACATGATTGTTTTTTAATAGAGGTTTTAGACATGATTGGTTTTTAATAAAGATTTTGAACATGATTATTTTTCAAGAAATTTTAGACATGTTTAGTTTTTAATAAAGGTTTTAGACATGACTGTTTTTGAATAAATATTTTAGACATGATTACTTTTTAATGAAGTTTTTAAACATGATTATAAAGGGGACATATTATGCTCCTTTTCAACAAGTTTGAATAAGTCTCAGAGGTCCCCAAAACACACTGTAAACCCGAATAAGTTAAGAAAACTCAAAATTTTTGTCGTAACTGATTACATAAGAACTTTTAAGTTATCCTGATAAATTTTTTGAGTTACACTATACTTAAAAAACTATGTGTTCAGTTGACTTAATCTATATTCTAAGTTTAATATAATTTTTTTTTTTTAATTTCCTTAACTAAATATATATGTCTTCCTCATACTTAAAGGATTTGATTGAATATACTTATAAAAACTAAATTACATGGACTTGAAAAAATTAACTGAACACAATGTATTATATCAATAGTATCTATAGTTCGGCTCTTTTGACTCGGCTCCCAAAGAAGAGCCGGCTCTTTCGAATCCTGAACGGCTCTTTATTTAGGATCTTTTGTAGCCTATATTTTACCTTAACTTTGCAAAATAATCATGGTTTATGTGTTGAAAACCCTTTTGCTTTCAGTGTTTTTATGAGAGATCTTATAATTGCCTAATTCTATGCATTTATTCTGTGACAAAACCGCTATTACATTTGTTTATTTCAATTAAACTTTTTTATTGCACAAATTAACAATAAACTTCAAACAAATCCACAGAACAGAACCAAACTCAAGCTAACATTAATAATGTCCTCAATTAAACTTTTTTATTGGACAAATGAACAAAAAAATTTCAAACAAATCTTCACTTGCAGTGGAGTCAAGGGGTGTGTCTGCCCCGCCCCCCTCTCTGTTTACACATCCTTAATTCTCACGTGAATGCCGCATGCTGGTCGCCATACTGGCCAATCATAACAAAGCTCTGTCGTAACCAGAGCTGGGACTGAGCACTGAAAGTGAAACCTAAGCAGCGAATGGGCAAAAAACTGGGAGCCGGTTCTCACTCGAAGCGAGCCGGCTCTTCTGATTCACTACAAAGAGCCGGCTCTCAGAGCCGATGCTTGTGCGCATGACCCATCACTACAAGACGCCCTGTTTTCAGAGAGCTGTGTTTTCTGAGAGGTTCTGCCCCCCAAAGACATGCCAAAAGACTAACTGTGCAAATTCAGTTGTGCAGATATAGTTGTGTACATGTAACTGTAGAACTGTAACCATGTATGTATGATTGTGCAAGAGAAACATCATCCATGCAATAAAAGGTTCTTGACTAAAGTGTTCCTGTCAGAATTCCAACAATTTATTAGGGTATAAAACAGCACCTTAAAACCTACCTTTTAAAAAGGCATTAACAACTGTTACATTTAATTTTTTTTTCTTTTCAGAACAATATATCAGGCTTAGTAAAATTGTGAAATGTCGAATAACATTAAAGTGCAACACCTGGAGTCAAACATTTTTTTTTTTACAAATATATATTTTAGCAGCGTATTTTGAATTTGTGGAATTTTGACAAAATCTTTCGTCGCAGCAAGCGGTTTAACGAGGCATCCCTTCCGAAGGGAGCGACTTAGAAGGCTGGGGCTGACATATGTTACTCAGCGTGAAGAGCCGAGTCCGTAGACACCAAATTTGTGGACTTTTGAGAAAATATTTTATAAATTATTAAAACACAGAATTTAACCGTGTCTCGCGGCAGCATATGAGAGACCGCCCTTGGCGCACTGTTAAAGTCTGTGTTGTAACCTCGAAACATAAAAGTTTGTGGAAAGTCAAAAAGTTTGGTATCTACGGACTCGGCTCGTCACGCTGAGTAACATATGTCAGCAAGACCCTTCTGTGTAGCTCCCTTCCGAAGGGCCGCCATGGGTAGTCTATCATATGCTGCCGTGGCGCACCATTAAATTCTGTGTTGTAATCTCGAAACATAAAAATTTGTCGAAAGTCCACAAGTTGGGTATCTACGTTCTTGTCTCGTCATGCTGAGTAACATATGTCAGCCCCAGGCGCCTGTGTAATCCACTGTGCTTTGCGGTGCCACTACACTGAATTTGTGCCTTAGTATGCTATGACTTCATATGCCTTACTATGCTATGTCGTTACTCTGCCTTACTATACTTTTGCTTTTGATGCTTTACTTTAATATGACATTAATATGAGTTTTTATGCCTTACTATACTATAATGTTTTATGCCTCACTATACTATATCGTTTTTATTACTTTTTATGCCCTACTATAATATGACTTCAAATGGCTTGCAACTTCACTTTTTTATACATTTTTATGCCTTACCAAGTGTAAGTGGCTTACTATATTGTGACTTTTTTATGACTTACTATATTATGACTTTTTTATGACTTTTTATTCTTTACGCCTATGATGTTTTATACCTTACTATATTCTTTTGTTTTTATGACTTTTTATGCCCTACTATAATATGACTTCAAATGGCTTCCTATGGTTTGACTTTTTCATGACTTTTTATGACTTACTGTACTATTTCTTTCCATGCCTTATTATACTATGACTTTTTTATGACTTTTCATACCTTAATGTACTATGACTTTTTATATCTTACTACATTATGTATTTTTTATGCCTTGCTATACTATGACTTTTTTATGACTTTTTATTCTCTTTTATACTATGACTTTTTATGTCTTACTATACTATGACTTTTTATGCCTTACTATAATTTGACTTTTTATGACGTTTTAAGCCTTACTATACTATGTCGTTTTTTTGACATTTTATGCCTTACTAAAATATGACTTTTTTATGACTTTTTATGCCTTACTATACTATGACTTTTTCAGTGGCGGCTGCTGGTCTTATAAGGAGGGGAAGCTCATCTTTCGGCCTCCATCATAAAATGTGTCCGTTTATTTAAATGTAAATTCGCAGAGTGACAGAAGAGAGCCGCCAAACACAAAGCTACTTGTTTTTAACAAAGACAAAGTCGCTGAGGATCAGTAACGTCTCCAGATCAACTCCGAACAACGGAATGAAAAACTTGAAAACTGCCAGACATGTTGCATGCCAGACTGACCCATTGTAGGCACACAGTTATCCTTGAAGACTCTTCAGCCTCACATCAGAAGTACAGGTCTGTAGCCATCTTAAGTGCATCTACTTATGATAAACCTAACAGTCATTTATCAGTCTTGGAATGCTGTGAAGGTAAATGAAGCTGTGGTTACTTAGAACTTGTGAGAGTGTGTAGGCTAAGGTTTCTGTCATCATTAACATATTTGATTTTCTCTTTACTGTACCTCCAGACTCTACCTGGCTGCCACGTACTACAATGAAAATGCTGACCGACCACAAGCCCAAACAAAAGAAGGTGAACCACTGTTCAAGGTCCAATTTCCAAAAGCCATGAAGGGAGAATGCAGAGCTAAACCAGTTAAGACTGGGCTGACATTCTATAGGTGTTATATTATTTTATTTTTCAACCAAAAAATGTTTTCTACACATTGTATTAAATATTGCTCATATAATGTTATGAAAGTTCCATCAACAACAAAATAAAGTAAAGAAAATATCAGGAGGTATTTAGAAACAGACTTTCAGTCATTGTTTTGTAAAAAAAAAAGTGAAAAATGTAAAAAAAATCTTTTGTGTTTTATCAAACAGGGAATGTGGTGGACCTCATATTTGAAAAAGTCTTTGTTGACCTGGGACCAGACACAGAAGCTGCTTTGGCCATCCCCATCCCAGAGGACCTCACTGCACAGTTAGAGCGGCCTGAGAAGGAGGAGGTCATATCCAGCTCTGTGTTCCGGTTCTATCATGGGCCAGTCTAAAACCCACGTACCGGCCTGTGGCGTCAGGAAACACGGCATGGATGCGCAGGACCACGCAGGCTGGAATGACGACCCAGATTCTGCAACCAAGGAAGCACCAGCTCACAAAGCTCCTATAGGCTAGATACCTGTACTGACTAAAACAACTGGACAGGGCATTTAGTCTTGCAAACATATATCTATGTTGTGTCTCACAATTTTTTTTTATGGATCCAGTGAATCCTACAGTTTTTTTTATTATCAATGATTATAACTGCCTCATTTGATGTAAATAAATGCTTGATTGTTACTAAAGAAATGACTCCTATGATTCATATATTATATGCACACTATCTGCTGATAGAAGAACTTTACAAATCAAAGAGCAGCTGAACTCATTTATTTGAGGGTGTGTTACTCTATTTGTGGTGTGTTGTTACTATTGTAAAATTATGTGCACTGAAGTAAAACAAGACTGTCTAACATCTTTTATTCAGATTGAAACTATGTTTTAACAAAGAAGCAAAACGTACTGGTGTATTCCTCTCAACCGTAAAGGACCATAGTCAGTGCGGTACATGTTGCAGGCAGAACACATTGAGGCAGAGCGGCTCCAACCCAGGACGGTCTACCATACATGATAAATCTTCCTTAATCTCCCATAGCCGTCTGGTAACCTACAGTGAATTGCAAATGGTAAATGCTATGGTTTATTATTAATGTAATGTAATCAAAACAAATTTGATTACAAACAGCTTCTGTGGGCATGGTTGCACAGTTTCCACAGGAGCACCTGTCCAAAATATAGAGAAAAATGGAAACATTCACCAAAATATAAAGCTTGTGAAATTCAAACACTGACAGACAGTGGAGCTAAGGTGGGTAAGAAGTAAGCTTGGCTACATATCAAGTGCATATAACAGAGGTAATTTATAACATGTCACTTATTGCATATAATGTGGAGCTTGACAACAGTGTAGTGTAGAAAACTGCACAGTTCAGTCTTTGACTAAAGATTACTGTTGCTGTCAGACATGTTTATGCTGATTTACAGCTTTCATTGTAATACACAAAATACATTTACTACATAAAGGAAGATGTCATGATGAGCATCTCTGCTCAAAACATGGAGAAACATGATTTACTTTGTCAGCACCTATTAAAATATCTGACTAGTACTGACATTGAACACCTGTAGCAGTCCAAATACAACAAACATTTTCATAGACTGTAAAAGTATATCTAAGGAGGCATGACAGATAACTACATTACACTATTCACAATAGTGCTTATTTACCAAAAGAGCTCCCAGTAATGACGAGACAGTAACAGTTAGCATTAGCTACCTAGCTACATGTTAGTAACTGTGTGCCAGCACACATTTACAAACTGAAAATGTAAAGTCAAAATACACAAAATTGGTTACCAACCATTCAGAAACGTCCTGCTGCAGTTGTAGAGTTTGAACTTCTTCAGCAGCCTCTCCCTCTGGCTCAGATTCTGGATAAAAGTTGTGTGGTTGAACCAAATCGCTACCGACGCCAGGTTGCCTGTCACAGTCACCGTAAACATTAGAGCATGGTTCCAGAAGCCTGTACGGCATCCCCCATGAACAGGGCTGAAAAAGAGGGGTTTACAGGCATGCTGAAATATAGGATCGGAGTGGATTTTTTAGCAAAAAGCTTCAAAGATATGGGGACCTCTGAGACTTATTCAAACTTGTTGAAAAGGAGCATAATATGTCCCCTTTAATATACTATGACTTTTTATTACTTTTTATACCTTACTTTACTATGTTGTTTTTATGACTTTATTCTTTACTATACTATGACTTTTTATGCCTTGCTATACTATGACTTTTTATGTCTTACAATACTATGAATTTTTTATGACTATGCTATGACTTTTTATGCCTTACTAAACTATGACTTTTTTATGACTTTTTATGTCTTACTATACTATGACTTTTTATGCCTTGCTATACAATGACTTTTTTATGACTTTTTATGTCTTACTTTACTATGAGTGTTTACACCTTACCATACTATGACTTTTTTATGACTTTTTAAGCCTTACTATACTATGACTTTTTATGTCTTACTATACTATGTCGTTTTTATGACATTTTATGCCTTACTAAAATATGACTTTTTTATGACTTTTTATGTCTTACTATACTATGACTTTTTATGTCTTACTATACTATGTCGTTTTTATTACTTTTTATGCCTTACTAAACTATGACTTTTTTTATGACTTTTTATGTCTTACTTTACTATGAGTGTTTACACCTTACCATACTATGACTTTTTATGCCTTACTATACTATGACTTTTTTATGACTTTTTATGTCTTACTTTACTATGAGTGTTTACACCTTACCATACTATGACTTTTTAAGCCTTACTATACTATGACTTTTTATGCTTTGCTATACTATGTCGTTTTTATGACATTTTATGCCTTACTAAAATATGACTTTTTTATGACTTTTTATGTCTTACTATACTATGACTTTTTATGCCTTGCTATACTATGACTTTTATGTCTTTCTATACTATGTCGTTTTTATGACATTTTATGCCTTACTAAACTATGACTTTTTTATGACTTTTTATGTCTTACTATACTATGACTTTTTATGCCTTACTATATTATGACTTTTTATGCCTTGCTATACTTTTTTTTCATGCCTTACTATACTATGACTTTTTTATGACTTTTTATACCTTAATATACTATGACTTTTTATGACTTTTTATACCTTACTGTACTATGTCGTTTTTATGACTTTTTATACTTTACTATACTATGACTTTTTATGCGTTGCTATACTATGTTGTTTTTTGACATTTTATGCCTTGCCAATATATGACTTTTTTATGACTTTTTATGTCTTACTATATTATGACTTTTTATGCCTTGCTATACTATGTTGTTTTTATGACTTTTTATGCCTTACTATGCTATGACTTTTTATGCCTTACTATATTATGACTTTTTATGCCTTGCTATACTTTTTTTCATGCCTTACTATACTATGAATTTTTTATTACTTTTTATGCCTTACTAAACTATGACTTTTTTATGACTTCTTATCTCTTACTATACTATGAATTTTTATACCTTAATATACTATGACTTTTTATTACTTTTTATTCTTTACTATACTATGACTTTTTATGCCTTGCTATACTATGTCGTTTTTTTGACATTTTATGCCTTACTAAAATATTACTTTTTAATGACTTTTTATACCTTAATATACTATGACTTTTTATGACTTTTTATACCTTACTGTACTATGTCGTTTTTATGACTTTTTATACTTTACTATACTATGACTTTTTATGCGTTGCTATACTATGTCTTTTTATAACTTTTTATGCCTTTCTATACTATGACTTTTTTATGACTTTTTATGTCTTACTATATTATGACTTTTTATGCCTTGCTATACTTTTTTTTCATGCCTTACTATACTATGAATTTTTATGCCTTGCTATACTATGTTGTTTTATGACTTTTTATGCCTTACTATACTATGACTTTTTATGCCTTGCTATACTTTTTTTTCATGCCTTACTATACTATGAATTTTTATGCCTTGCTATACTATGTTGTTTTATGACTTTTTATGCCTTACTAAAATATGACTTTTTTATGACTTTTTATTCTTTACTATACTATGACTTTTTATGCCTTGCTATACTTTGTCGTTTTTATGACTTTTTATTCTTTACTATATTATGACTTTTTATGCCTTGCTATACTTTTTTTTCATGCCTTACTATACTATGAATTTTTATGCCTTACTATACTATGACTTTTTATGCCTTACTATACTATGTCGTATTTTTGACATTTTATGCCTTACTAAAATATGACTTTTTTATGAATTTTTATGCCTTATTATACTATGTTGTTTTTTTGACATTTTATACCTTACTTATATATGACTTTTTGATGAACATTTATGCCATAATATACTATGACTTTTTTATGACTTTTTATGTCTTACTATACTATGTCTTTTCATGCCTTACTTAACTATGACTTTTTTTATGACGTTTTAAGCCTTACTATACTATGACTTTTTATGCTTTGCTATACTATGTTGTTTTTATGATTTTTTATGCCTTACTATATTATGTAGTTTTTTTTACTTTTTATTACTTACTATAATATGACTTTTTTATGACTTTTTATGCCTTATTATATTATGACTTTTTATGCCTTATTATATTATGACTTTTTATGCCTTACTATACTATGTCATATTTTTGACATTTTATGCCTTACTAAAATATGACTTTTCATGCCTTACTATACTATGAATTTTTTATGACTTTTCATGCCTTACTATACTATGAATTTTTTATGACTTTTCATGCCTTACTATACTATGACTTTCTTATAACTTTTTATGCCTTACTATACTGTCATTTTTATGACTTTTTATTCTTTACTATGCTATGACTTTTTATGCCTTACTATACTATGTCGTTTTTATTACTTTTTATGCCTTACTAAACTATGACTTTTTTATGACTTTTTATGTCTTACTATACTATGACTTTTTATGCCTTGCTATACTATGTTGTTTTTATGACTTTTTATGCCTTACTATACTATGACTTTTTTATGACTTTTTATACCTTAATATACTATGACTTTTTATACCTTACTGTACTATGTCGTTTTTATGACTTTTTATACTTTACTATACTATGACTTTTTATGCGTTGCTATACTATGTTGTTTTTTGACATTTTATGCCTTACTATATTATGACTTTTTATGCCTTACTATACTATGACTTTTTTATGACTTTTTATGTCTTACTATATTATGACTTTTTATGCCTTACTATACTATGACTTTTTTATGACTTTTTATACTTTACTATACTATGACTTTTTATGCGTTGCTATACTATGTTGTTTTTTGACATTTTATGCCTTACTATATTATGACTTTTTATGCCTTACTATACTATGACTTTTTTATGACTTTTTATGTCTTACTATATTATGACTTTTTATGCCTTACTATACTATGACTTTTTTATGACTTTTTATGTCTTACTATACTATGACTTTTTATGCCTTGCTATACTATGACTTTTATGTCTTTCTATACTATGTCGTTTTTATTACTTTTTATGCCTTACTAAACTATGACTTTTTTATGACTTTTTATGTCTTACTATATTATGACTTTTTATGCCTTGCTATACTATGTTGTTTTTATGACTTTTTATGCCTTACTAAAATATGACTTTTTATGCCTTGCTATACTTTTTTTTCATGCCTTACTATACTATGAATTTTTTATGACTTTTCATGCCTTACTATACTATGACTTTTTATGCCTTACTATACTATGTCGTATTTTTGACATTTTATGCCATACTATACTATGACTTTTTATGCCTTATAGTATGTCGTTTTTTGACATTTCATGCCTTACTAAATTTTGACTTTATGACTTTTTATGTCTTACTATAATATGACTTTTTATGCCTTACTATACTATGTAGTTTTATTTTTTTTACTTTTTATGCCTTACTATGACTTTTTTATGAATTTTTATGCCTTACTATACTATGTAGTTTTTTTTTTACTTTTTATGCCTTACTATAATTACTTTTTTATGACTTTTTACACTTTAATATACTATGACTTTTTATGCCTTCCTATACTGTGTATTTTCATGCCTTACTATGCTATGACTTTTTTATGACTTTTTATGCCTTACTAAAAGTACTTTTAGTAAGGCATAAAAAGTCATAAAAAATTGACAGCATAATAAGTCAACTTAATTAATAGTTTAAGAAGGTATAGAAAGTCACAAAAAGTCATTGTACAATAAGGTACGAAAGATATTTAAAAAGTCATAGTATAGTAATGTAACGGGGTGTGATAGGACCCAATTGCAGCACAACCAAACAGATTGATAGTTGGTAACCAGCAGAGAGAACACACACAGGTGGGGATTAGCAGTTGAGGAAGGAAGGGGTCCGGGGCTGGAGAGCCGGGGGTCCGGTGAGTGGAGCGAGGTGACTGAGCTCACACACACGGGAAAATTCGTGGACCCGAAGGCTGGGGCTGTCGGTGACGAGCGTTCGGGAGCAGGCTGGAGAATTCATCGAGGGAGCTGGAGAATGCCAAACAGCCACAGGGATGGGCAGACGGGGAACAGGAAGCGCACTGGCAGAACTCGTGGTCGGGGACAGAAGGCTCAGGTGTTTACTGGGGCAGAGACGAGGCAGGATGGTCAGGGCTGAGCAGAGTCGAAAACAGGAAGTCATTCCGGAGATAAACGCTGGAAAGTCTAGCATGACAATAAGGTATGGAAGATATTTACAAAGTCATAGTATAGTAAGGCATAAAAAGTAAAGAAAAAGTCCCAGCATAGTAATTCAACTTAAGTAATAGTATACTAAGGCATAAAATGGCATAGAAACCCTTTTTATGCCCTATGACTCTTTATTAATAGAATGCTGACTTTTTTATGACATTTTATGCTTTAATAAACTACGACTTTTTAAATAGCTTTCATACCTTATTGTACAATGACTTTTTCATTACTTTTTATGCCTTACTATACTATGACTTTTTTTGTCTTACTGTACTGTGAATTTTTATTCCTTAAAATACTTGGACCTTTTGTAGCGTTAACGCCATAATTCAGAGATTTCTCATTTAAATTGGGCACCAGTCCTCTCGGAGGACAACAATGGATTACTTCATTGATTAATGTTAGCAATATCATATCAGAAGCCATGACTTCTCAATGCAATGGATCTCCAGTCTCTATGTCAAAAGAGCACAACAGGACAACAACTGGGTGTAAATAAAGAGGTTTATTAACTAAACTACTACCTACAGAGTAAATGTGACGTGTAATAATCATAAAGATGAAAATAATAATGTTGCTGTGTGATAAGTTGGCGATGGTGGGAGACACTATGGTAGGTATGGTACTCTGGTAGGCTTCTCTGCAGGCGGTTGTGGGCAGATGTGTTATCTGCCGGCGCCTCTTGCGGGTTGATGCCAAATAAGCTCTAAGGCTCTTCAATTTGGCTGGTTAACTTTAGAGGAGACTGGTGTTGACCATATGACTCTAAGCTGTCAAAAATCTTCAAAAAGATAAACATGATACATATAAACCTAATGGCACTAATAATGACAGATATGAATAATATGTGTGGATTTCATGTTACATCCTTCAAACCTGAAATGAATCATAATACAAGTGGTTAACTGATCATACAACATGATAAACATTTCCTAAAGCTAATAGTCTATAAATGTGGATTACGCAGCAGTTCTTTGACTGCAATAGTAATGATATGGATGTCATGTAGTGTGTAACTTTGTGTGAAGGATGCTGACAGTGGTCACAATGGTCACATGAAAGACATTGTCTTAAAGTCTACAACTTACATTTCAAACATTCTATATGTAACCGGTCTTTGGTGTGTCTTCTCGGTAAATAATCACTTGAAGCTGCTGGTCGTGGTAACAGCCAGTTTATTGTCTGCATGTATGACAGAAAGGGCAATGGTAAGTAACGCTTTTCTCCTCTCTCATGGGAACATCAGTCTCTACAGAAGAAAACAGCATCGTGTCAAGCTAATACTGCTAGCTCCATGCTACTCGATTCTCTCAGCGACGATACACAACAAACACAGCGGAAGTTCCGGAGAGCATGGAAAAATCAATAATAAACATACAGCAAATCAATACACAGTATTATCTTAATTTTACACGACTCCAACAACTGTAAACAAAGTTTTGTTTCCCTTTTTTTTCCTACGAGACTGTGGACTGTGGACTAAGGTGGATCCTACAGGACCAGAGGTATTGAGTTGGTCTTGTGTCACAGCTCAGCTCAGCTTACCTTCCAGAGCAGCAGGCAGATGAGAGCCAGCAGTGAGACTCCAGCCAGGAAAGACACCGCGATGATCCACAAGGGGGCACTGGAGTCCAGCTGCTGGCCCAGGTCTGGATAAATGTGGACCTCAATCTTCAGAGACAGGTGTGATTTAGGAGGAAACACAGGAAATGACTGAAATCATCATGATTGAGCGGCCTGTAACCTCTGTGCTGTGAGGCTCCATGTTGAGGGTGGGTTTGTTGGTCTGCAGCCTCAGGGTCGCCCGGCCCCTCACCACCACAATCCTCGCATCGCTGTCGTCCTGAAGACACACAGTCACACTCAGGTCTTTGAGACTGCCTCACACCTACAGCTGGTTTCACTCACAAAAGGCCTCTTAGCAGCCTCCCTGACCAGTTTTCTTATCGTCTTATCATCAATTTTGGAAGGACGTCCTGTTCTTGGTAATGTCACTGTTGTGCCATATTTTCTCCACTTGATGATGACGGTCTTCACTGTGTTCCATGGTATATTTAATTCCTTGGAAATTCTTTTGTAGCCTTCACCTGACTGATATCTTTGAATAATGAGATCCCCTGATGCTTTGGAAGCTCTCTGCGGACCATGGCTTGTGCTGGAAGATGTGGCTACAAAAATGTCAGGAAAAGCCTACTAGAACAGCTGAACTTTATTTGGGGTTGATCAGAGGCACTTTATTTGGTGACAGGTGTGTGCTCACTCCAATTAAACATGAGTTTGAATGTAATTGGTTAAATCTGAACACAGCCACATCCCCAGTTATAAAAGGGTGTGCACACTTATGCAACCACATTATCTCAGTTGTTTATTTTTACTTTACCTCCCTGAAAGATTTCTGTTTGTTTTTCAATTGCATTGTGCAGGTTATAAGTCACATTAAAGGTGGAAAATGTTGTGAAATTATTTATCTCGATCTCGATGGCATTTGAACAGGGGTGTGTAGACTTTTTATATCCACTGTACATAAAGAAATGCAAAATAAAAACACTGTAATAAAAAAAGCAATTTCTGTATCTTTTTAAAATTCAATTGGCATTTCTTTTTCTTTTTTTTTTTTAAACAATATGTTTATTAGATTTTCTGATACATACAGTTTTTACAAACAGCCTCAAAGAGACATTTGAGGTACAAATGAACAAACAACACAAAGGACAGCGTCTCAGATTCAAGGCCACCTCTGTACATAACATTCAAAACATGTTCAGGGTAAGTCTTTCGGATTAATCATATTGTGAGGTTACATTAGATAGAGCTCATTCCTCTTCATCATATGACAGGTCTATACATTTCACAAACACAATGAATGGTCCCCAGATCCTTTCGAATACATCTCGTTTCCTTTTGCATATATAAGTAATTCTTTCTAAAGGAAGAGTTGCTAACATTTGCCTGATCCAATATTTTACACTTGGCCTGGTAGTTTTTTTCCAAAACATTGCTATCAATCTTTTGGCATGCAGAAGGCATAAATCAATCATTATACTTTCACTTTTGGTATATTTGTGATTTTGGGGATACAATCCTAAAATAAAAAACTTTGGGTCCATTGTAATTTCTTTAGAGATCATTTTTTCTATTACTACTTTAACCTCTTTCCAAAAAGATTTTATTTTACTACATTGCCACACACAGTGAAATAGTGTCCCCTTCAACTCAGTGCATTTTGTGCATAAATCTGGGATATTACAGTTATATTGGTTTAATTTGACCCAAAAGCCATTTATACTGTAACAATCTTAATCGGGTATTAATTGATTGAGTATGAACTTTAACACATACTGATTCCCAGTCCTCAATTGATATTTTTATTTCTAAATCTGCCGTCCAAGCGTTCCGTTTGTAATCAGAGTTCTCAGGTGAACTGGCCACCACTATACTTCACTGTAGGTATGGTGTTCTTTTGGTGATGAGCAGTGTTGTTTTTGCGCCAAATATACCTTTTGGAATTATGTCCAAAAAGTTCAACCTTGGTTTCATCAGACCATAACACATTTTCCTACATGCGTTGGGGAGATTTCAGATGTCTTTTTGCAAAATTAAGCCGGGCTTTGATGTTTTTCTTTGTGAGATAAGGCTTCTGTCTTGCTACCCTACCCCATAGCCCAGACATATGAAGAAGACAGGAGATTGTTGTCACATGTACTACACAGCCAGTACTTGCCAGAAATTCCTGCAGCTCCTTCAGTGTTGCTGTCGGCCTCTTAGCAGCCTCCCTGACCAGTTTTCTTATCGTCTTATCATCAATTTTGGAAGGACGTCCTGTTCTTGGTAATGTCACTGTTGTGCCATATTTTCTCCACTTGATGATGACGGTCTTCACTGTGTTCCATGGTATATTTAATTCCTTGGAAATTCTTTTGTAGCCTTCACCTGACTGATATCTTTGAATAATGAGATCCCCTGATGCTTTGGAAGCTCTCTGCGGACCATGGCTTGTGCTGGAAGATGTGGCTACAAAAATGTCAGGAAAAGCCTACTAGAACAGCTGAACTTTATTTGGGGTTGATCAGAGGCACTTTATTTGGTGACAGGTGTGTGCTCACTCCAATTAAACATGAGTTTGAATGTAATTGGTTAAATCTGAACACAGCCACATCCCCAGTTATAAAAGGGTGTGCACACTTATGCAACCACATTATCTCAGTTGTTTATTTTTACTTTACCTCCCTGAAAGATTTCTGTTTGTTTTTCAATTGCATTGTGCAGGTTATAAGTCACATTAAAGGTGGAAAATGTTGTGAAATTATTTATCTCGATCTCGATGGCATTTGAACAGGGGTGTGTAGACTTTTTATATCCACTGTACATAAAGAAATGCAAAATAAAAACACTGTAATAAAAAAAGCAATTTCTGTATCTTTTTAAAATTCAATTGGCATTTCTTTTTCTTTTTTTTTTTTTAAACAATATGTTTATTAGATTTTCTGATACATACAGTTTTTACAAACAGCCTCAAAGAGACATTTGAGGTACAAATGAACAAACAACACAAAGGACAGCGTCTCAGATTCAAGGCCACCTCTGTACATAACATTCAAAACATGTTCAGGGTAAGTCTTTCGGATTAATCATATTGTGAGGTTACATTAGATAGAGCTCATTCCTCTTCATCATATGACAGGTCTATACATTTCACAAACACAATGAATGGTCCCCAGATCCTTTCGAATACATCTCGTTTCCTTTTGCATATATAAGTAATTCTTTCTAAAGGAAGAGTTGCTAACATTTGCCTGATCCAATATTTTACACTTGGCCTGGTAGTTTTTTTCCAAAACATTGCTATCAATCTTTTGGCATGCAGAAGGCATAAATCAATCATTATACTTTCACTTTTGGTATATTTGTGATTTTGGGGATACAATCCTAAAATAAAAAACTTTGGGTCCATTGTAATTTCTTTAGAGATCATTTTTTCTATTACTACTTTAACCTCTTTCCAAAAAGATTTTATTTTACTACATTGCCACACACAGTGAAATAGTGTCCCCTTCAACTCAGTGCATTTTGTGCATAAATCTGGGATATTACAGTTATATTGGTTTAATTTGACCCAAAAGCCATTTATACTGTAACAATCTTAATCGGGTATTAATTGATTGAGTATGAACTTTAACACATACTGATTCCCAGTCCTCAATTGATATTTTTATTTCTAAATCTGCCGTCCAAGCGTTCCGTTTGTAATCAGAGTTCTCAGGTGAACTGGACACCAGTAAATTATATATTTCTGATATAGCACCTTTACGTATACCATCCTTTGACAATACTTTTTCCAAGATAGATTCCAATGGTTTAGTTAGAACATTGTTTTGGCACTTTCTAATAAAGCTTCTGAGTTGAAGGTACTTGAAAAAATATTTATGTCTAACTTCCTCAAAAGACATCATGTTATGGGAATTAGGTAAGTATATATCCTGAATTTTTTCTAGTCCTTTTAATGCCCACATTTTAAATACAGCATCTGCTCTTCCTGGAGTAAAACGCTGGTTACCCCATATGGGACTGTACAGCGATAAAAAGGCAGGTTCTTTAATACATGTTTTTACTTCAAAATATACCTCTATCATATTTCTAACAATTGGATTAGTAATTTGTTTTAATAAATTTGGCAATGTGTCTGAAGGGAAATACAAAGGCAGGGGCAGATGCAGACCTTCTGATTCCATTTCTTTCCACTGTGGGACATCCTTTGTTGCAAAATAAAACCTAATAGTTCTAAGTTGTACTGCCCAGTAATACCAACTTACATTGGGACATTTCAAACCTCCTTTGTTGTATGGTAGGTATAGCAAAGATAACCGAATTCTAGCCCGATTATTCTTCCATATAAATCTAATAAATAACCGTATAATTTTCTGAAAAAAATCCCCTGGTGGAGGGAGTGGGATATTTTGAAATAAGTACAATATTTTAGGGGGTGTATTCATTTTCAATATGTTAATTCTGCCTATCAGGGACAGCGGAAGGGACATCCATCTATCAGTTGATTCCATTATTTCCTTCATTAAAGGTTCGTAATTGGTTTTAACAATTGTGTCCAAATTTGATGCAATTTGTATTCCCAAATATGTGAACTGTTCCACTATTCCAGAATTTATTCATCTATTTATCTATTTATTCTTATATAATTTTCTGTCCTTCCTACTTTAGCACCACTGAATAGCCAGACAAACCCATTATTGCTGCACTGAAATATGGAGCACTGTTTAAATATGAGAATATTGGTTGAGTCATGATTATAAAACTAGCTTTTTGATATAAGCTTCTTGAACAGTTGTAAAGAACTCACCCAGTGCCTCCGTAGTCTTGATCTCTTGTCCTCTTTCCTTCCTCTTCTGTGAGGGCCTCATGGCCTCTGGACCCTTTTCCACAACAGTAACAGACATCATTAGCACCTGTTAGTCAAATCTCAGGGAAGATTCATACTCAAGGTTCATGTGTAGTAAGTGCTGACAGTAAAATCCTTCACATGTCCTTCAGTTTGTGCACTGAAAGACATCTCAGCCATTGAATCCTGTAACTACTGCAGAGTTAATAGACGCAGGTGTGAATGCCGGTGGAACCATTTTCCATTGCTGACAACAGCCTGATGTTAGAGGGTCTTAGCAGGGTTTTTGAGCAGTGTGAACGGGGCTCTACACTCAGCCCGCCAGCATTGTAGCACGCCCTAAAGCCGCCACAACGGTCTCCCAGACCCTCACATGTATTTACATTGTTTAGATTTACAAGCAGTTCTTTAAGTGGAAAAATAAATGTCAGAACTTCTGCTTCTTCATATAATGTCGTGTTGGAGTTTGTTTTTTTTCCAATCGTTCCACCTGGATGTGACCTAGCCTACGAGCTCTCACAGAGACCGGTGTGGCATGTGTACTGGACTAGACAGTTGAGATTTATTAGACTGCATTATAATTCTTTATTCACCATAAAGGAGGGTGATTCTAGATGTTGCTTACTGTTTATAGGCTACAAGCCAACTATTTACAAAATCAAGGTCTAGTTTGTTCTCACTAAATAATGTTTGCAAAGTGGCTGCATCATGAACGGACATGCTGACAGATGTGCCATCCGACAGTGACTTTCCTCATCACTAAACCATCAGCTTCTCCCTCGCTAAGGTCCTGAGACAGTCGCTCTTGCTCTGTCTCCAGGTCCACATATAAAAATGTAGGCCTAATGTTAAATGAAAACAATAAATGAAAAAAATAGACGTGCAAATACTACGCAATAGAAACATTATAATAATTACTATGGCCACAGCTGACCACAGCGGTCTATATTTATTTTAATACCTTCTAGGCCTCATAAAACATCAAAAAAACATATATTCAGGAAAGCTCATGGACCAAGAGACCTGTAGTCATAATAAACACCATTTAACTCACCCTCTATAGCTGCATTCCCATCCTCACTGATGGGGTCAGGTCTCTTTTTGGGGGATGAGAGGTCAGAGCCTTCAAATGAAAAACAAGCAAACAAAAAGGAACATGTCATCCGCACTCATCTCAATAAAAGTTGATTAATTCTCACAATCATTATCTGTTCATTTTTCTTCCTGTCCACTAACATCTGTTGACCCTGCCTTTTCTCTCCTAGTTGTCCCCGTTGTGTTCTTTGTGTAAATTTCACCAATCATCTAACCCTCCACCTGTCTGAGCACCTACTCCTTGTATGATTATATAGTATGACATTTAAGTCTTGTGACCTGTGTCTGTCTGTCTACACGTATGATGTTGACCTTTTTCAGTTTTCCAGTCTGTGGCCTGCTTTCCTCAACCCCTCTGGTTTCCCCTCCACTCACTTTTTTTGCCAGCACCCTACTTTTTGCCTGCTGACAAAATAATCTCAATTCTAAATAAACGGATCTTGTTTGTCACGTGTGCTTGTGGGTCCACAATGTCACATGTTAAGCTTAATGAAATGATGAGTGAACATCCATGAAATGGTAGGCAGTCTTGTAATATATACTTGACTTGTAACTGATGGGTTCAAGTATAAAAACCAACAAGTCCTGTACTTCAACCAACAGCAGGAATTATACAAACTTTCATTTTTCATTGTAAAATTAAATTTGATAATAAAGACCATTTAACTCACCCTCTATATCTGAACTGCCATCCTCACTGCAGGAGTCACATCTCTTGTAGGAGGACGAGGGGTCAGAACCTCCCCCTGTACAGTCTGATATGAAACCTATAGTGAGAAAAGGTGTTAATCCTCTGTATTAGCACTGAGGTCATGCTTACAGATAATGTCATACTGGACTGGATTATATTCAGAGGTGTTCCTAATATTCTGACAACCTCATCTATGTATATCGGCAGAGCAAAAATATGAACAGCTCTCTGATATAATGTAGTCCAATAAAACACCACCTTTAACTATAACTTCAACAACAAACATGTTGACACATTTCTGACCATGTCAACAATATATGAAGGTAAATATTACAGCACGGCTGTTTTATTGGACTGCAGTTCAGCTATTTTCATTAGTGATTTCTCTTAAAATGGTGTAAAATAATTCAAATGATGAAGATATTCAGTTTACAGTTACATATAAGAGGAGAGCATCATCCTCACATTTGAGCAGGTAGAAAAAGGTTTTTTACAGTTTTTGTTAGAAATTACTAAAAGATGAATCAGTTATTGAGATAACAGTACAATTAATCGACTTCTCTAGCTCTGATATAGACAGGTTTAAAATGGACTGTTTTTACTTAAACTTGTTGTAAGTGGCCACCAGAGCCGAATGCTGCCTAATGTTTACATGCCGGGGTTTGGCACACCTCGTGAAGTAAAAGGAAGAAGGTGAATGCTGACGTCAGACGCCACTTTGCTGCACGATAAGATGCTGCTGGACATTAGTTACCGATCGGGGAAATAAAATAAAGATGTACACTACCTGTTGCCGGCTGATGAAGCCACCTTTGCACCCTTGGTAGGTGAAGAGAGGTGTGTTATTTGATGTTCATTTTATATTGTGTGATTATTTAAAGTTGAGCTTCGTATTGTTATGGTGTGTGGTTTTATGAAACGTGTAGGTTTATGATGAATGTGTGTTTTTAAGATAGAGAAGTGTTTGCCGGTTGATGTTGTGTTTGGCGTGAATCTTAAATGCTTATGTGTATTTTGATATGCGATGAACTGTATTCTTCTTCTTCTTGCTGCTGTTTTTTTTTTGTTTCACGGTACCAAAGGATAATAAAATACGTGCCTGTCGAGCTCAACGCTGCGATTATTGATGCCAAGGGCTGCTGCACTTGTCTTCATCGACCTCTTCACCTCGTTTCCCCCCTCTCTGTGGAACACTCTCAGCCGACGATGATGTGGGACTCTTACCTGGGAAAGATAATGATGGTCAAATATTAGGGCACAGTATTCAAAAATCTTAATGCAGGGTTAATGTTAATTAAAAAGCATTCACAAATGAGGTTGTACAAACACTGCTCTGGATCTACTCTAGTCACTCAACTGTATGGAGCAGATATTAAAGGAACAGTTCAGGTTGACGTGGGAGTTGTGTGAGGTAGTCATACAGTAGATTCTGGGTTAAAAACGCCCATTGAAACACACTGAACTACCATATTCCTACACACAAGTGCACCTACAGAGCACACTTTTTACACCGCTTTCTGATTCACTCAGCTGACCTGCGGCTGCATCCCGATCCTGGGAGGCCGTTTAACTCGGACCCAGGGGAATCATCACTCTCTGCCTCCACAGGCACATTCTCCAGCTATAAGTAAAAACCACAAAAAGGCATCGAGTCATCACTTGTAACTTTCCAGATACACTTTTTTTCATTATATTGAAAATAGACTATCCCATTCACTGATATTAAGTGAAGTCAACTGTGAAGTTCAATCGCACCATTGGAGTTAACAAACTGACACTGTGTTTAGCATCACTACAGTCATCTGTTTCATACTGACACTAAAAAATCCTTTGGAAAATTTCTAAATTATTTGTTAGGAAAAGGCAGATGTCAAGCATACTGTTCTTGATTGTGTAACAAATGTTTAAGTGTATATTTAAAGTTCAAGATATTTTCATTTATGCTTCAAAAAAGGCTTTTCACAGTCAGAATACAAACATCACTGAACACCAGCAACACATGTACAGTGTGGTGTCAGAGCTGGAAATAATCTACATTAATATATAAGTAGTTTTCTATCTAGAGTTAGTTACATTTTCTAGCACACGGAAACTGCCCTTTTGTTTTTGTTAACACAGTCAGAATGTGTGTTCAGTTCTATCTGTAGAGGTCATAAGGTGACTGGACAATATTTTCATAGTATGAAAGTTGTTGTTTTTGTCAACCCTACATACATCAGGGTGCAGAATATTAGACACACCCTTATGCTTCAGACTTAATGCCAGATCAGTTGTATTAGATTGCATTAGATGGTACAGATGGACCGAAAAAAGCGGATGTCGAGTGTAGCTTTATTCAGTAACTCTGTCAATTGCAGGCCGCAGACAAAATTTAACTAATCTCTTGGACCGAGCAAGATCCCCCAACTTTATCACAAAGATACTAGAGGCCATAGCAGTGGCGGCTGGTGAAAAATATTCTAGGTGGGGCTGTACGTGCCAGAAGCTTTCAGTAACTATCCCAATAAAAGAACCCAAACCAAAAGATACCATTGTTTTAGGGATAAACACTAATCATTTAATTGCCCTTTAGAAATCAACAGTTTGACAGATAATGACAATGATATGAGATGTATATTAGTGATTACTCTTAATACAAAATTAAAGTTCTTGAGAGACATTTACAGTTGGATGATGTTTAAAAATAACTATATACAAAGAAAAACTGTGTCATAGGAACATAAAATGTAGCAATTGGATTAAATACATTAGTGAATATTCATAGAACAAAATTACAATATAATGGTATATTATAATATTTACAGGTGGATGGTGATTAAAGTTAACTATACACAGAAAAAGTGTGTGTGTCTGTGTGAGTGTATGTGTGAGTGAGGGGGTGAGTGAGTGAGTGAGGGAGTGAGGGAGTGAGTGAGTGAGTGAGTGAGTGTATGTGTGAGTGAGGGGGTGAGGGAGTGAGTGAGTGAGTGAGTGTATGTGTGAGTGAGGGGGTGAGTGAGTGAGTGAGGGAGTGAGTGAGTGAGTGAGTGAGTGTATGTGTGAGTGAGTGAGGGAGTGAGTGAGTGAGTGAGTGAGTGTATGTGTGAGTGAGGGGGTGAGGGAGTGAGTGAGTGTATGTGTGAGTGAGGGGGTGAGTGAGTGAGTGAGTGAGGGAGTGAGTGAGTGAGTGAGTGAGTGAGTGAGGGAGTGAGGGAGTAGCACAAGCACCAGCTGACAATGAGTGGCAGTGTCTGTTGTTTCATCTGCCTGAACAGCCAGATAATCTGCCCTTTTTATATCCTCCAGAATCTGGAAGAACCGTCAGCAGACAGTCCAAAAGTTGGTTCTGAACTGTCTTTGAGGCCTTTAACCACAGTGGCGGTCTTCAGGTGCTCCTCTACTACACCGTCCAGCGAGCCCACAAGGTCGACTAATCCCCGAAAAATGCCGGGGTTGTCGGACGATGCTGTCTCATCGCGGTCTCGCAATGCCAGCTCAAAAGCTCCACAGAATTTCACACACTCGATCCTCGGTCCAGCTCTTCATTGTGTTTTCTGACCGCGATCCTGTGTCCTTCATCCAGCTGCGCAGCTCTGCTAGTCCTGCCTAGCACGGCTAGCTTGACGGCGTTGTTCATGTGCACCTTCGAGCATTCATGTTTTTAAATCCGCTGATAAATGTTTTAGGTCTCTAACTCCTGTTACAGTCCATGTAATATCTGCCCCCGGCATTTTAAAAAAGTAAACACGGGAAGCAGAATACTGCATTTGCAAAACAACATCGAGTTAGCCAAGCCTTCATGTCATACCGGTTCAGAGAGAAGCTCCTCTGGTGAGTTTTACCTTTCTCCTGTCTGCTGTGTTAAATTCAGACCCGGCTTCTCAGCTCCAAGTTCTTTAACAAAGTTTTCCCCCTAAAGTTCTCCTTTCGAAGTGGTTTAAAGAGTGATTTTACAGAACTTACGGGTAGCTGAAGCTCTGCGTGTTCTTGTTCTTGTCTACTTTACGACGCCGTCTCGATTTCCCACACTTGTTTCTGGTTGCTAGGATACTTACAGGCCCCAAGGCGATATTTTCAGCGCCCCAAGCTTAACAAATTCGATGACGCTAATTGGCTAAATTACCCGTTGCTATGTGTTTTTTTGTCTCAGCAACAGTCTACCATTGGCTGAGCTGCTGCAGTGCTGGGGCAACTTTTCTAGCGCCCCAGGAGAGAGGGCAAATGACCGTGGACACAAATTACCCCGTAAATAATGGTTTATATTATATATATGGCTCGTTCTTTATCATTCAAAACACATTTATTTGTAAAATAAGCAGTAATCATTTATTTTAAACAATTATTTTGGAAAAAATAAAAATAAATAAAAACATTTAAAAATCACTTTCACTCGGGGAGGGCGGCGCCCTAGCGCCCCCTATTGACCAGCCGCCACTGGGCCATAGCATGGTACACGTCGGGCAACTGCAGTTCAAGCTCAAATAGGTAAACAAACATGTATTCTGACAGTAGTTAGCATGGACCACAACGTAACGCGACGACTTCATGATAAGTTTCTTCACAAACAGCATTAACTGACATGTGGAAGCAAAAATCAGATGTTAAAGTCTTACCTGTGCAGTGACCCTTTCCAAAAACCGCGTGTGGCTTCGGTTGTGATGCTTCGTGTCTCGGCTGGTCTCACGCTGCTACATTGACTCCGCCCAGTTGGAAACTGGGGGATGGGCAGCTGCAACTGCTTCCAGAGCCAGGTTAGAGAGGGAGCAGCAGTGCCGGTCCGGCGGGGGGGGACTCCAGGTTTGTGATAACTCCTGACTCCAGTTAGCTTTTGTTGATGCCATTGGCTCACATACATAAAATAGATTGTGTTTGTTCATAATTGTAACTTGGATGAAGATCTGACCATATTTAAGGACACATTTATATATACATGCTAATTGCAAAGGGTTCACTTACTTTTTCTTGCCACTGTAGTTTACTTGAAGATAACAAAATGCATAAACACAGACCCAATATACTACTTGTCTTCACTCTGCTATGTGTGTCATGCCACATACTGTAAGCAGGAGTAAGGAAAAGAACATAACAGAAATATTCACATTTTTTAAATTCTGCGGCAGACAAAGTCCAAAGATTCATTTTCCTGCTGAACAGTGGGTGCTGCATCATTCATACCTCAAATTCCATAAACTTACAAGACTGGTCGAACATTTAAGAGCACCTCATTTTTTCCAGTTGTTGAGATTTACATAATTTAATGTCTTAATGTATTGTAGAACAAATGGAGATATTTTGAAGGAATCATAGAATCAACAACACGGTTGCAGAAGTCCCCACTAATGTGTGACTGATTTAACACCTGCACTACTTTTTTTTCTCACTTTAGCACTTACAAAGACAACATGTAACCAGCATTTTTATTTACTCCATTCTGTGTATTATATGTTATATACATGGGATGATGATGATGATGATGATGATGATGTGAAACAATGAAAAATAGATCATATGGGCTGTGTTTGTTACTGGTTACTCATACTTGTTCCATTGTCTGACAGCAGAAACAGAAAACACGACAATGAGAACAGCTTTATTGTGAATTCAGCTGTATTAAAATACTGTTAATGTGAGCACAGAGAGGAGGAGAGAAGCAAACAGATAAAGATCTGAAACCAGCTGATGCGAGGCAGGATGCAAATACGATGTGAAGACGCACAAAACATCCCATCAGGGCTGCATAAAACTAACTGAAAAATGATGGGTGTTGAACTCAATTCACACCATATTGTTGTTGGTATTATTATTACTATTATTAATTATCTTCATTCCAACCCGCATGATAGTCCTCCCCTTCCCCCTATCTCTCCTCTCAGCTTGGCCTACAGAGCGTGGGTGACACTCTGGGTGATGGGGGGTTTCCTCATTTTTAAAGGGAGGGAGTTGCCTCCTGCGAGGCAGCACTGGTGACTCTCCTTGAGGAAAAGTAGTGAAATTTTGTTCAAAAAGTCACTAGATTTGTTGCTCGGTGCGTCATGAAGAAAACGTCACTCGAGTCTCACAAGTCACTAAATCTAGCATCAAAGTCGCTGAGTTGGCCACAGTGGAAAGGCAAAGCTCCTGGGTATCAGTCAAGCCAGCAGAAGCAGATCAATCCAATCAATCACGCCGCTACGACCAATCCAGCTTTAGACTGACAAAGAACCGCCTACCTAATTAACATACACAAATAGAATTAAAGAAATAAATAAATGTAGAAATACAGAAATGAATGAATACATACATAAATAAACCTTGAAATGAAATGATTAATAAAAAAATAAATGTAGAAATGCCAAATGAATTTAAAAGAGACTTACCCTGAACATATTTTGAATGTTATGTACAGAGGTGGCCTTGAATCTGAGACGCTGTCCTTTGTGTTGTTTGTTCATTTGTACCTCAAATGTCTCTTTGAGGCTGTTTGTAAAAACTGTATGTATCAGAAAATCTAATAAACATATTGTTTAAAAAAGAAAAAGAAATGCCAATTGAATTTTAAAGATACAGAAATTGCTTTATTGTATTACAGTGTTTTTATTTTGCATTTCTTTATGTATATAATCATTTCTTTATGTATTTATTTATTTCTACTTGTCATTTTTTTGTCTTTCATGCCAAAGGGTTATATTACCCTGAAAAAGTGCATACCTGCTGGTGTACATTCTCATTTATCAATAAGTTAATTTTATTAATTGCAGATACAGCTGCATGCTTTCACTACATCTTCCTTTCATACACTGTGACATGTGCCTTTTTGTTTCCTTGTTTTTCAGTTGAAGGCTCTGACCTCCTCTCCCCAAAGAAGAGACTTGCCCCCCTCAGTGAGGATGAGTATGCAGATACAGAGGGTGAGTTTAATGGTGTTTATTATCAAATTTACAACTTAACTTTAGTGTATAAATTACAGTCCTTGTCACTATTTCATCCTTTTGTTCCAGTACAGATTTTGTCGACAAGACAACTGTTACTTTGAAACGAAGGTCTGCTACACGACAACTTGACTTTTGAAGATTTGCACAGTAAATTGCGGTGTTGAAGTTATTGATATATTGTTCAAACACCAGTTACAGTTTTTCTCAGTCGCTTTGGTTCGTTTCTCAGATCAGAATTGAAATTCTCAAAACTACTTGTTCAATCTTCACATCATTGTGTCACTTGTGCACATCAAGAAAGCAGTTTCTCATTTCTTTGAACAAGTTGCAAATGCTTTGGTTCATCATGCAAATGATTATGTACAATTCTCTGCTGTTTCCTACATTATCAGTTGCTTATGTCATGTTGATCAAAATGTATTATAATGGGTCTCTGTGAATAGTCTCACCCCCCACAACATTTAGGCATTAGTTCATTGCATAAGTCTTTACATGCAAAATGGTTGAACAAGTTGTCATAATATGTCAAACATATCTCTATACATTTCCATTAGACTTATTTTTCTAAATCTGTCCTGAATGTGTGAAGCATTTGATCAACAAATGATCAACCAGTTTTCTGAAATAGCTCAAAGGTGCATCTCATGAACCAACTGGCAAGTATATATATATATATATATATATATATATATATATATATATAGCCGGAGCACAACACAATGTTACAATGTTTGACAATGGAAGGACAAGGAATTGGACGGGGTCAACAGCCAGAGAGAAGAAGAAGAGGAAGAGGAGTGAGGCTGCGTGTCGGAGGAGTTGGGAGGCAAAACAGAGGAAGAGGCAGACGAAGCCTTTCTGTATCACAATGACATGGTCTGTCAACAAATTACAGTACAAACAGTAAAAGCGTAAATGTGAATCTTGTCCAGTCTCTTGCAATCAATACACTAAGGTGTAACTTACAATTTACAATAAGTGTCATCAAAACTTTAGCCATAGTTTACATCAGAACATCCCTACAGAGACACTGTTATATTGACAACACGACTAAGCAATTTGACTGTCTTATCCGTACACAATAACACAAGGACTTGTCATCTGATGGCAGTGACATGTTCATTGACACAGTTATTTACTTTTGAGAGATGAACTAAGGATTTTGAGCAAGAGACTGGCTTTTGCAGGTAATCCATGGTGTTTTGCTATTTGTACGAATTGTTTTGAGAAATTCACTTACTGTTTTGCAAATGTCGAGGATGATTCGAGAAATGTACCAATGCGACTGAGAAAAACTGTAAAGCAGCTCACTATTTGGCAGTCTGTCTGTTGATAGGTTTACAAACAATAGCTCACTATTTGGCAGTCTGTCTGTTGATAGGTTTACAGAGTAGCTCACTATTTGGCAATCTGGCTGTTGATAGGTTTATGAAGCAACTCACTATTTGGCAATCTGCCTGTTGATAGGTTTACAGAGTAGCTCACTATTTGGCAATCTGCCAGTTGGTAGATTTATTAAAGCAGTTCACTATTTGGCAGTCCGTCTGTTGAGCGGTTTATAAAGCAGCTCACTATTTGTCAGTCTGCTTGTTGATAGGTTTATAAAACAGCTCACTATTTGGCAGTCTGTCTATTGATCAGTTTATAGAGTAGCTCACTATTTGGCAGTCTGTCTGTTGATAGGTTTACAAACAATAGCTCACTATTTGGCAGTCTGTCTGTTGATAGGTTTACAGAGTAGCTCACTATTTGGCAATCTGCCAGTTGGTAGATTTATTAAAGCAGTTCACTATTTGGCAGTCCGTCTGTTGAGCGGTTTATAAAGCAGCTCACTATTTGTCAGTCTGCTTGTTGATAGGTTTATAAAACAGCTCACTATTTGGCAGTCTGTCTATTGATCAGTTTATAGAGTAGCTCACTATTTGGCAGTCTGTCTGTTGATAGGTTTACAAACAATAGCTCACTATTTGGCAGTCTGTCTGTTGATAGGTTTACAGAGTAGCTCACTATTTGGCAATCTGCCAGTTGGTAGATTTATTAAAGCAGTTCACTATTTGGCAGTCCGTCTGTTGAGCGGTTTATAAAGCAGCTCACTATTTGTCAGTCTGCTTGTTGATAGGTTTATAAAACAGCTCACTATTTGGCAGTCTGTCTATTGATCAGTTTATAGAGTAGCTCACTATTTGGCAATCTGTCTGTTGATAGGTTTATAAAGCGGCTTACTATTTAGCAGTCTGCTTGTTGGTAGGTTTATTAAAGCAGCTCACTATTTGGCAGTCTGTCTGTTGATAGGTTTACAAAATAGCTCACTATTTGGCAGTCTGTCTATTGGTCAGTTTATAGAGTAGCTCACTATTTGGCAATCTGGCTGTTGATAGGTTTATAAAGCAGCTCACTATTTGGCAGTCTGTCTATTGATCAGTTTATAGAGTAGCTCACTATTTGGCAATCTGGCTGTTGATAGGTTTATAAAGCAGCTCACTATTTGGCAGTCTGTCTATTGATCAATTTATAGAGTAGCTCACTATTTGGCAATCTGCTTGTTGATAGGTTTACAGAGTAGCTCACTATTTGGCAATCTGGCTGTTGATAGGTTTATAAAGCAGATCACTATTTGGCAGCCTGTCTATTGATCAGTTTATAGAGTAGCTCACTATTTGGCAATCTGGCTGTTGATATGTTTATGAAGCAACTCACTATTTGGCAATCTGCCAGTTGGTAGATTTATTAAAGCAGTTCACTATTTGTCAGTCTGCTTGTTGATAGGTATATAAAGCAGCTCACTATTTGGCAGTCTGTCTATTGATCAGTTTATAGAGTAGCTCACTATTTGGCAGTCTGCCTGTTGATAGGTTTACAGAGTAGCTCACTATTTGGATACCTGGCTGTTGATAGGTTTATGAAGCAACTCACTATTTGGCAATCTGCCTGTTGATAGGTTTACAGAGTAGCTCACTATTTGGCAATCTGGCTGTTGACAGGTTTATGAAGCAACTCACTATTTGGCAATCTGCCAGTTGGTAGATTTATTAAAGCAGTTCACTATTTGGCAGTCCGTCTGTTGAGATGTTTATAAAGCAGCTCACTATTTGTCATTCTGCATGTTGATAGGTATATAAAGCAGCTCAATATTTGGCAGTCTGTCTATTGATCAGTTTATAGAGTAGCTCACTATTTGGATACCTGGCTGTTGATAGATTTATGAAGCAACTCACTATTTGGCAATCTGCCTGTTGATAGGTTTACAGAGTAGCTCACTTTAGCAATCTGCCAGTTGGTAGATTTATTAAAGCAGTTCACTATTTGGCAGTCTGTCTATTGATCAGTTTATAGAGTAGCTCACTATTTGGATACCTGGCTGTTGATAGATTTATGAAGCAACTCACTATTTGGCAGTCTGTCTGTTGATAAGTTTATGAAGCAACTCACTATTTGGCAATCTGCCAGTTGGTAGATTTATGAAGCAACTCACTATTTGGCAGTCCGTCTTTTGAGAGGTTTATAAAGCAGCTCACTATTTATCAGTCTGCTTGTTGATAGGTTTATAAAGCAGCTCACTATTTGGCAATCTGTCTGTTGATCAGTTTATAGAGTAGCTCACTATTTGTCAGTCTGCTTGTTGAAAGGTTTATAAAGCAGCTCAATATTTGGCAGTCTGTCTATTGATCAGTTTATAGAGTAGCTCACTATTTGGCAGTCTGCCTGTTGATAGGTTTACAGAGTAGCTCACTATTTGGATACCTGGCTGTTGATAGATTTATGAAGCAACTCACTATTTGGCAATCTGCCTGTTGATAGGTTTACAGAGTAGCTCACTATTTGGCAATCTGGCTGTTGATAGGTTTATAAAGCAGCTCACTATTTGGCAGCCTGTCTATTGATCAGTTTATAGAGTAGCTCACTATTTGGCAATCTGGCTGTTGATATGTTTATGAAGCAACTCACTATTTGGCAATCTGCTTGTTGGTAGATTTATTAAAGCAGTTCACTATTTGGCAGTCCGTCTTTTGAGAGGTTTATAAAGCAGCTCACTATTTGTCAGTCTGCTTGTTGAAAGGTTTATAAAGCAGCTCAATATTTGGCAGTCTGTCTATTGATCAGTTTATAGAGTAGCTCACTATTTGGCAATCTGTCTGTTGATAGGTTTATAAAGCGGCTCACTATTTAGCAGTCTTCCTGTTGGTAGGTTTATTAAAGCAGCTCACTATTTGGCAGTCTCTCTGTTGATAGGTTTACAGAGTAGCTCACTATTTGGATATCTGGCTGTTGATAGGTTTATGAAGCAACTCACTATTTGGCAGTCTGTCTATTGATCAGTTTATAGAGTAGCTCACTATTTGGCAATCTGGCTGTTGATAGGTTTATGAAGCAACTCACTATTTGGCAATCTGCCAGTTGGTAGATTTATGAAGCAACTCACTATTTGGCAGTCCGTCTGTTGAGAGGTTTATAAAGCGGCTCACTATTTAGCAGTCTGCCTGTTGGTAGGTTTATTAAAACAGCTCACTATTTGGCAGTCTGTCTGTTGATAGGTTTACAGAGTAGCTCACTATTTGGCAGTCTGTCTGTTGATAGGTTTACAGAGTAGCTCACTATTTGGCAGTCTGTCTATTAATCAGTTTATAGAGTAGCTCACTATTTGGCAGTCTGTCTATTGATCATTAAGACTAGTGTGAATGTCACAACAGAAAAGTTTGTCCAAAGTCCACAAGTTTGGTGTCTACAGACTTTTGCTCATCACGCTGAGTAACATATGTCAGCCCCAGCCTTCTGAGTCGCTCCCTTCCGAAGGGCCGCCATGGGCGGTCTCTCATATGCTGAGGTGCCACACCATTAAGACTAGTGTGAATGTCACAACGGAAAAGTTTGTCCAAAGTCCACAAGTTTGGTGTCTACGGACTCGGCTCGTCACGCTGAGTAACATATGTCAGCCCCAGCCTTCTGAGTCGCTCCCTTCCGAAAGGCCGCCATGGGCGGTCTCTCATATGCTGCCGGGGGACACGGTTAAATTCTGTGTTTTAATAATCTTCAAAAAATTTTGTCCAAAGTCCACAAGTTCGGTGTCTACGGACTCGGCTCGTCACGCTGAGTAACATATGTCAGCGCCAGGCTTCTAAGTCGCTCCCTTCCGAAGGGGAGAAGTCTGTCTGTTGACAGGTTTACAGAGTAGCTCACTATTTGGCAGTCTGTCTGTTGATAAGTTTATGAAGCAACTCACTATTTGGCAATCTGTCAGTTGGTAGATTTATGAAGCAACTCACTATTTGGCAGTCCGTCTTTTGAGAGGTTTATAATGCAGCTCACTATTTGTCAGTCTGCTTGTTGATAGGTTTATAAAGCAGCTCACTATTTGGCAATCTGTCTGTTGATCAGTTTATAGAGTAGCTCACTATTTGGCAATCTGCTTGTTGATAGGTTTACAGAGTAGCTCACTATTTGGATATCTGGCTATTGATAGGTTTATGAAGCAACTCACTATTTGGCAATCTGCCAGTTCGTAGATTTATTAAAGCAGTTCACTATTTGGCAGTCCGTCTTTTGAGAGGTTTATAAAGCAGCTCACTATTTGTCAGTCTGCTTGTTGATAGGTTTATAAAGCACCTCACTATTTGGCAATCTGCCTGTTGATAGGTTTATGAAACAATTCACTATTTGGCAATCTGCCAGTTGGTAGATTTATTAAAGCAGTTCACTATTTGGCAGTCCGTCTTTTGAGAGGTTTATAAAGCAGCTCACTATTTGTCAGTCTGCTTGTTGATAGGTTTATAAAGCAGCTCACTATTTGGCAGTCTGTCTATTGATCAGTTTATAGAGTAGCTCACTATTTGGCAATCTGCCAGTTGGTAGATTTATTAAAGCAGTTCACTATTTGGCAGTCCGTCTGTTGATAAGTTTATAAAGCGGATCACTATTTATCAGTCTGCTTGTTGACAGGTTTATAAAGCAGCTCACTATTTGGCAGTCTGTCTGTTGATAGGTTTATAAAGCAGCTCACTATTTGACAGTCTGTCTATTGATCAGTTTATAGAGTAGCTCACTATTTGGCAATCTGCTTGTTGATAGGTTTACAGAGTAGCTCACTATTTGGCAATCTGGCTGTTGATAGGTTTATAAAGCAGCTCACTATTTGTCAGTCTGTCTATTGATCAGTTTATAGAGTAGCTCACTATTTGGCAATCTGCTTGTTGATAGGTTTACAGAGTAGCTCACTATTTAGCAGTCTGTCTGTTGATAAGTTTATGAAGCAACTCACTATTTGGCAATCTGCCAGTTGGTAGAATTATGAAGCAACTCACTATTTGGCAGTCTGTCTGTTGATAGGTTTACAAAATAGCTCAGTATTTGGCAGTCTGTCTGTTGATAGGTTTACAGAGTAGCTCACTATTTGGCAGTCTGTCTGTTGATAGGTTTACAGAGTAGCTCACTATTTGGCAGTCTGTCTATTGATCAGTTTATAGAGTAGCTCACTATTTGGCAGTCTGTCTATTGATCATTAAGACTAGTGTGAATGTCACAACAGAAAAGTTTGTCCAAAGTCCACAAGTTTGGTGTCTACAGACTTTTGCTCATCACGCTGAGTAACATATGTCAGCCCCAGCCTTCTGAGTCGCTCCCTTCCGAAGGGTCATCTCTCATATGCTGAGGTGCCACACCATTAAGACTAGTGTGAATGTCGCAACGGAAAAGTTTGTCCAAAGTCCACAAGTTTGGTGTCTACGGACTCGGCTCGTCACGCTGAGTAACATATGTCAGCCCCAGCCTTCTGAGTCGCTCCCTTCCGAAGGGTCATCTCTCATATGCTGAGGTGCCACACCATTAAGACTAGTGTGAATGTCGCAACGGAAAAGTTTGTCCAAAGTCCACAAGTTTGGTGTCTACGGACTCGGCTCGTCACGCTGAGTAACATATGTCAGCCCCAGCCTTCTGAGTCGCTCCCTTCCGAAGGGGAGAAGTCTGTCTGTTGATAGGTTTATAAAGCAGCTCACTATTTGGCAGTCTGTCTATTAATCAGTTTATAGAGTAGCTCACTATTTGGCAGTCTGTCTATTGATCATTAAGACTAGTGTGAATGTCACAACAGAAAAGTTTGTCCAAAGTCCACAAGTTTGGTGTCTACGGACTCGGCTCGTCACGCTGAGTAACATATGTCAGCCCCAGCCTTCTGAGTCGCTCCCTTCCGAAGGGCCGCCATGGGCGGTCTCTCATATGCTGCCGGGGGACACGGTTAAATTCTGTGTTTTAATAATTTCCGAAAAATTTTCTCGAAAGTCCACAAATTTGGTATCTACGGACTCGGCTCGTCACGCTGAGTAACATATGTCAGCCCCAGGCTTCTAAGTCGCTCCCGTCGGAAGGGATGCCTCGTTAAACGTCTCCGAGGCCCGCTTGCTGCGACGAAAAATTTTGTCAAAAGTCCACAAATTGGGTGTCTACGGACTCGGCTCGTCACGCTGAGTAACATATGTCAGCCCCAGGCTTCTAAGTCGCTCCCGTCGGAAGGGATGCCTCGTTAAACGTCTCCGAGGCCCGCTTGCTGCGACGAAAAATTTTGTCAAAAGTCCACAAATTGGGTGTCTACGGACTCGGCTCGTCACGCTGAGTAACATATGTCAGCCCCAGCCTTCTGAGTCGCTCCCTTCCGAAGGGGAGAAGTCTGTCTGTTGATCAGTTTATAGAGTAGCTCACTATTTGGCAATCTGCTGTTGATAGGTTTATGAAGCAACTCACTATTTGGCAATCTGTCTATTGATCATTAAGACTAGTGTGAATGTCGCAACGGAAAAGTTTGTCCAAAGTCCACAAGTTTGGTGTCTACGGACTCGGCTCGTCACGCTGAGTAACATATGTCAGCCCCAGGCTTCTAAGTCGCTCCCGTCGGAAGGGATGCCTCGTTAAACGTCTCCGAGGCCCGCTTGCTGCGACGAAAAATTTTGTCAAAAGTCCACAAATTGGGTGTCTACGGACTCGGCTCGTCACGCTGAGTAACATATGTCAGCCCCAGCCTTCTGAGTCGCTCCCTTCCGAAGGGTCATCTCTCATATGCTGCCGGGGGACACGGTTAAATTCTGTGTTTTAATAATTTGCGAAAAATTTTCTCGAAAGTCCACAAATTTGGTATCTACGGACTCGGCTCGTCACGCTGAGTAACATATGTCAGCCCCAGGCTTCTAAGTCGCTCCCGTCGGAAGGGATGCCTCGTTAAACGTCTCCGAGGCCCGCTTGCTGCGACGAAAAATTTTGTCAAAAGTCCACAAATTGGGTGTCTACGGACTCGGCTCGTCACGCTGAGTAACATATGTCAGCCCCAGCCTTCTGAGTCGCTCCCTTCCGAAGGGTCATCTCTCATATGCTGAGGTGCCACACCATTAAGACTAGTGTGAATGTCGCAACGGAAAAGTTTGTCCAAAGTCCACAAGTTTGGTGTCTACGGACTCGGCTCGTCACGCTGAGTAACATATGTCAGCCCCAGCCTTCTGAGTCGCTCCCTTCCGAAGGGCCGCCATGGGCGGTCTCTCATATGCTGCCGGGGGACACGGTTAAATTCTGTGTTTTAATAATTTCCGAAAAATTTTCTCGAAAGTCCACAAGTTTGGTGTCTACAGACTTTTGCTCATCACGCTGAGTAACATATGTCAGCCCCAGGCTTCTAAGTCGCTCCCGTCGGAAGGGATGCCTCGTTAAACGTCTCCGAGGCCCGCTTGCTGCGACGAAAAATTTTGTCAAAAGTCCACAAATTGGGTGTCTACGGACTCGGCTCGTCACGCTGAGTAACATATGTCAGCCCCAGCCTTCTGAGTCGCTCCCTTCCGAAGGGTCATCTCTCATATGCTGAGGTGCCACACCATTAAGACTAGTGTGAATGTCGCAACGGAAAAGTTTGTCCAAAGTCCACAAGTTTGGTGTCTACGGACTCGGCTCGTCACGCTGAGTAACATATGTCAGCCCCAGCCTTCTGAGTCGCTCCCTTCCGAAGGGTCATCTCTCATATGCTGAGGTGCCACACCATTAAGACTAGTGTGAATGTCGCAACGGAAAAGTTTGTCCAAAGTCCACAAGTTTGGTGTCTACGGACTCGGCTCGTCACGCTGAGTAACATATGTCAGCCCCAGCCTTCTGAGTCGCTCCCTTCCGAAGGGTCATCTCTCATATGCTGAGGTGCCACACCATTAAGACTAGTGTGAATGTCGCAACGGAAAAGTTTGTCCAAAGTCCACAAGTTTGGTGTCTACGGACTCGGCTCGTCACGCTGAGTAACATATGTCAGCCCCAGGCTTCTAAGTCGCTCCCGTCGGAAGGGATGCCTCGTTAAACGTCTCCGAGGCCCGCTTGCTGCGACGAAAAATTTTGTCAAAAGTCCACAAATTGGGTGTCTACGGACTCGGCTCGTCACGCTGAGTAACATATGTCAGCCCCAGCCTTCTGAGTCGCTCCCTTCCGAAGGGAGCGACTCAGAAGGCTGGGGCTGACATATGTTACTCAGCGTGACGAGCCGAGTCCGTAGACACCAATTTGTGGACTTTGGACAAACTTTTCCGTTGCCACATTCACACTAGTCTTAATGGTGTGGCACCTCAGCATATGAGAGATGACCCTTCGGAAGGGAGCGACTCAGAAGGCTGGGGCTGACATATGTTACTCAGCTTGACGAGCCGAGTCCGTAGACACCCAATTTGTGGACTTTTGACAAACTTTTCCGTTGCGACATTCACACTAGTCTTAATGGTGTGGCACCTCAGCATATGAGAGACCTCCCATGGCGGCCATTCGGAAGGGAGCGACTCAGAAGGCTGGGGCTGACATATGTTACTCAGCGTGACGAGCCGAGTCCGTAGACACCAAATTTGTGGACTTTGGACAAACTTTTCCGTTGCGACATTCACACTAGTCTTAATGGTGTGGCACCTCAGCATATGAGAGATGACCCTTCGGAAGGGAGCGACTCAGAAGGCTGGGGCTGACATATGTTACTCAGCTTGACGAGCCGAGTCCGTAGACACCCAATTTGTGGACTTTTGACAAAATTTTTCGTCGCAGCAAGCGGGCCTCGGACACGTTTAACGAGGCATCCCTTCCGACGGGAGCGACTTCGAAGCCTGGGGCTGACATATGTTACTCAGCGTGACGAGCCGAGTCCGTAGATACCAAATTTGTGGACTTTCGAGAAAATTTTTCGGAAATTATTAAAACACAGAATTTAACCGTGTCTCCCGGCAGCATATGAGAGACCTCCCATGGCGGCCATTCGGAAGGGAGCGACTCAGAAGGCTGGGGCTGACATATGTTACTCAGCGTGACGAGCCGAGTCCGTAGACACCAAACTTGTGGACTTTGGACAAACTTTTCCGTTGCGACATTCACACTAGTCTTAATGGTGTGGCACCTCAGCATATGAGAGATGACCCTTCGGAAGGGAGCGACTCAGAAGGCTGGGGCTGACATATGTTACTCAGCGTGACGAGCCGAGTCCGTAGACACCAAACTTGTGGACTTTGGACAAACTTTTCCGTTGCGACATTCACACTAGTCTTAATGGTGTGGCACCTCAGCATATGAGAGATGACCCTTCGGAAGGGAGCGACTCAGAAGGCTGGGGCTGACATATGTTACTCAGCTTGACGAGCCGAGTCCGTAGACACCCAATTTGTGGACTTTTGACAAAATTTTTCGTCGCAGCAAGCGGGCCTCGGACACGTTTAACGAGGCATCCCTTCCGACGGGAGCGACTTCGAAGCCTGGGGCTGACATATGTTACTCAGCGTGACGAGCCGAGTCCGTAGATACCAAATTTGTGGACTTTCGAGAAAATTTTTCGGAAATTATTAAAACACAGAATTTAACCGTGTCTCCCGGCAGCATATGAGAGACCTCCCATGGCGGCCATTCGGAAGGGAGCGACTCAGAAGGCTGGGGCTGACATATGTTACTCAGCGTGACGAGCCGAGTCCGTAGACACCAAACTTGTGGACTTTGGACAAACTTTTCCGTTGCGACATTCACACTAGTCTTAATGGTGTGGCACCTCAGCATATGAGAGATGACCCTTCGGAAGGGAGCGACTCAGAAGGCTGGGGCTGACATATGTTACTCAGCGTGACGAGCCGAGTCCGTAGACACCAAACTTGTGGACTTTGGACAAACTTTTCCGTTGCGACATTCACACTAGTCTTAATGGTGTGGCACCTCAGCATATGAGAGATGACCCTTCGGAAGGGAGCGACTCAGAAGGCTGGGGCTGACATATGTTACTCAGCGTGACGAGCGAGTCCGTAGACACCAAACTTGTGGACTTTGGACAAACTTTTCCGTTGCGACATTCACACTAGTCTTAATGGTGTGGCACCTCAGCATATGAGAGATGACCCTTCGGAAGGGAGCGACTCAGAAGGCTGGGGCTGACATATGTTACTCAGCTTGACGAGCCGAGTCCGTAGACACCCAATTTGTGGACTTTTGACAAAATTTTTCGTCGCAGCAAGCGGGCCTCGGACACGTTTAACGAGGCATCCCTTCCGACGGAGCGACTTCGAAGCCTGGGGCTGACATATGTTACTCAGCGTGACGAGCCGAGTCCGTAGATACCAAATTTGTGGACTTTCGAGAAAATTTTTCGGAAATTATTAAAACACAGAATTTAACCGTGTCTCCCGGCAGCATATGAGAGACCTCCCATGGCGGCCATTCGGAAGGGAGCGACTCAGAAGGCTGGGGCTGACATATGTTACTCAGCGTGACGAGCCGAGTCCGTAGACACCAAACTTGTGGACTTTGGACAAACTTTTCCGTTGCGACATTCACACTAGTCTTAATGGTGTGGCACCTCAGCATATGAGAGATGACCTTCGGAAGGGAGCGACTCAGAAGGCTGGGGCTGACATATGTTACTCAGCGTGACGAGCCGAGTCCGTAGACACCAAACTTGTGGACTTTGGACAAACTTTTCCGTTGCGACATTCACACTAGTCTTAATGGTGTGGCACCTCAGCATATGAGAGATGACCTTCGGAAGGGAGCGACTCAGAAGGCTGGGGCTGACATATGTTACTCAGCGTGACGAGCCGAGTCCGTAGACACCAAACTTGTGGACTTTGGACAAACTTTTCCGTTGCGACATTCACACTAGTCTTAATGGTGTGGCACCTCAGCATATGAGAGATGACCCTTCGGAAGGGAGCGACTCAGAAGGCTGGGGCTGACATATGTTACTCAGCTTGACGAGCCGAGTCCGTAGACACCCAATTTGTGGACTTTTGACAAAATTTTTCGTCGCAGCAAGCGGGCCTCGGACACGTTTAACGAGGCATCCCTTCCGACGGGAGCGACTTCGAAGCCTGGGGCTGACATATGTTACTCAGCGTGACGAGCCGAGTCCGTAGATACCAAATTTGTGGACTTTCGAGAAAATTTTTCGGAAATTATTAAAACACAGAATTTAACCGTGTCTCCGGCAGCATATGAGAGACCTCCCATGGCGGCCATTCGGAAGGGAGCGACTCAGAAGGCTGGGGCTGACATATGTTACTCAGCGTGACGAGCCGAGTCCGTAGACACCAAACTTGTGGACTTTGGACAAACTTTTCCGTTGCGACATTCACACTAGTCTTAATGGTGTGGCACCTCAGCATATGAGAGATGACCCTTCGGAAGGGAGCGACTCAGAAGGCTGGGGCTGACATATGTTACTCAGCGTGACGAGCCGAGTCCGTAGACACCAAACTTGTGGACTTTGGACAAACTTTTCCGTTGCGACATTCACACTAGTCTTAATGTGTGGCACCTCAGCATATGAGAGATGACCCTTCGAAGGGAGCGACTCAGAAGGCTGGGGCTGACATATGTTACTCAGCGTGACGAGCCGAGTCCGTAGACACCAAACTTGTGGACTTTGGACAAACTTTTCCGTTGCGACATTCACACTAGTCTTAATGGTGTGGCACCTCAGCATATGAGAGATGACCCTTCGGAAGGGAGCGACTCAGAAGGCTGGGGCTGACATATGTTACTCAGCGTGACGAGCCGAGTCCGTAGACACCAAACTTGTGGACTTTGGACAAACTTTTCCGTTGCGACATTCACACTAGTCTTAATGGTGTGGCACCTCAGCATATGAGAGATGACCCTTCGGAAGGAGCGACTCAGAAGGCTGGGGCTGACATATGTTACTCAGCGTGACGAGCCGAGTCCGTAGACACCAAACTTGTGGACTTTGGACAAACTTTTCCGTTGCGACATTCACACTAGTCTTAATGGTGTGGCACCTCAGCATATGAGAGATGACCCTTCGGAAGGAGCGACTCAGAAGGCTGGGGCTGACATATGTTACTCAGCTTGACGAGCCGAGTCCGTAGACACCCAATTTGTGGACTTTTGACAAAATTTTTCGTCGCAGCAAGCGGGCCTCGGACACGTTTAACGAGGCATCCCTTCCGACGGGAGCGACTTCGAAGCCTGGGGCTGACATATGTTACTCAGCGTGACGAGCCGAGTCCGTAGATACCAAATTTGTGGACTTTCGAGAAAATTTTTCGGAAATTATTAAAACACAGAATTTAACCGTGTCTCCCGGCAGCATATGAGAGACCTCCCATGGCGGCCATTCGGAAGGGAGCGACTCAGAAGGCTGGGGCTGACATATGTTACTCAGCGTGACGAGCCGAGTCCGTAGACACCAAATTTGTGGACTTTGGACAAACTTTTCCGTTGCGACATTCACACTAGTCTTAATGGTGTGGCACCTCAGCATATGAGAGATGACCCTTCGGAAGGGAGCGACTCAGAAGGCTGGGGCTGACATATGTTACTCAGCGTGACGAGCCGAGTCCGTAGACACCAAACTTGTGGACTTTGGACAAACTTTTCCGTTGCGACATTCACACTAGTCTTAATGGTGTGGCACCTCAGCATATGAGAGATGACCCTTCGGAAGGGAGCGACTCAGAAGGCTGGGGCTGACATATGTTACTCAGCTTGACGAGCCGAGTCCGTAGACACCCAATTTGTGGACTTTTGACAAAATTTTTCGTCGCAGCAAGCGGGCCTCGGACACGTTTAACGAGGCATCCCTTCCGACGGGAGCGACTTAGAAGCCTGGGGCTGACATATGTTACTCAGCGTGACGAGCCGAGTCCGTAGATACCAAATTTGTGGACTTTCGAGAAAATTTTTCGGAAATTATTAAAACACAGAATTTAACCGTGTCTCCCGGCAGCATATGAGAGACCTCCATGGCGGCCATTCGAAGGGAGCGACTCAGAAGCTGGGGCTGACATATGTTACTCAGCGTGACGAGCGAGTCCGTAGACACCAATTTGTGGACTTTTGACAAAATTTTTTCGTCGCAGCAAGCGGGCCTCGGAGACGTTTAACGAGGCATCCCTTCGACGGGAGCGACTCGAAGCCTGGGGCTGACATATGTTACTCAGCGTGACGAGCGAGTCCGTAGACACCAATTTGTGGACTTTGGACAAACTTTTCCGTTGCGACATTCACACTAGTCTTAATGTGTGGCACCTCAGCATATGAGAGATGACCTTCGGAAGGGAGCGACTCAGAAGGCTGGGGCTGACATATGTTACTCAGCTTGACGAGCCGAGTCCGTAGACACCCAATTTGTGGACTTTTGACAAAATTTTTCGTCGCAGCAAGCGGGCCTCGGAGACGTTTAACGAGGCATCCCTTCCGACGGGAGCGACTTCGAAGCCTGGGGCTGACATATGTTACTCAGCGTGACGAGCCGAGTCCGTAGATACCAAATTTGTGGACTTTCGAGAAAATTTTTCGGAAATTATTAAAACACAGAATTTAACCGTGTCTCCCGGCAGCATATGAGAGACCTCCCATGGCGGCCATTCGGAAGGGAGCGACTCAGAAGGCTGGGGCTGACATATGTTACTCAGCGTGACGAGCCGAGTCCGTAGACACCCAATTTGTGGACTTTTGACAAAATTTTTCGTCGCAGCAAGCGGGCCTCGGAGACGTTTAACGAGGCATCCCTTCCGACGGGAGCGACTTAGAAGCCTGGGGCTGACATATGTTACTCAGCGTGACGAGCCGAGTCCGTAGACACCAAACTTGTGGACTTTGGACAAACTTTTCCGTTGCCACATTCACACTAGTCTTAATGGTGTGGCACCTCAGCATATGAGAGATGACCCTTCGGAAGGGAGCGACTCAGAAGGCTGGGGCTGACATATGTTACTCAGCTTGACGAGCCGAGTCCGTAGACACCCAATTTGTGGACTTTTGACAAAATTTTTCGTCGCAGCAAGCGGGCCTCGGACACGTTTAACGAGGCATCCCTTCCGACGGGAGCGACTTCGAAGCCTGGGGCTGACATATGTTACTCAGCGTGACGAGCCGAGTCCGTAGATACCAAATTTGTGGACTTTCGAGAAAATTTTTCGGAAATTATTAAAACACAGAATTTAACCGTGTCTCCCGGCAGCATATGAGAGACCTCCCATGGCGGCCATTCGGAAGGGAGCGACTCAGAAGGCTGGGGCTGACATATGTTACTCAGCGTGACGAGCCGAGTCCGTAGACACCAAACTTGTGGACTTTGGACAAACTTTTCCGTTGCGACATTCACACTAGTCTTAATGGTGTGGCACCTCAGCATATGAGAGATGACCCTTCGGAAGGGAGCGACTCAGAAGGCTGGGGCTGACATATGTTACTCAGCGTGACGAGCCGAGTCCGTAGACACCAAATTTGTGGACTTTGGACAAACTTTTCCGTTGCGACATTCACACTAGTCTTAATGGTGTGGCACCTCAGCATATGAGAGATGACCTTCGGAAGGGAGCGACTCAGAAGGCTGGGGCTGACATATGTTACTCAGCGTGACGAGCCGAGTCCGTAGACACCAAACTTGTGGACTTTGGACAAACTTTTCCGTTGCGACATTCACACTAGTCTTAATGGTGTGGCACCTCAGCATATGAGAGATGACCCTTCGGAAGGGAGCGACTCAGAAGGCTGGGGCTGACATATGTTACTCAGCGTGACGAGCCGAGTCCGTAGACACCAAATTTGTGGACTTTGGACAAACTTTTCCGTTGCGACATTCACACTAGTCTTAATGGTGTGGCACCTCAGCATATGAGAGATGACCCTTCGGAAGGGAGCGACTCAGAAGGCTGGGGCTGACATATGTTACTCAGCGTGACGAGCCGAGTCCGTAGACACCCAATTTGTGGACTTTGGACAAACTTTTCCGTTGCGACATTCACACTAGTCTTAATGGTGTGGCACCTCAGCATATGAGAGATGACCCTTCGGAAGGGAGCGACTCAGAAGGCTGGGGCTGACATATGTTACTCAGCGTGACGAGCCGAGTCCGTAGACACCAAACTTGTGGACTTTGGACAAACTTTTCCGTTGCGACATTCACACTAGTCTTAATGGTGTGGCACCTCAGCATATGAGAGATGACCCTTCGGAAGGGAGCGACTCAGAAGGCTGGGGCTGACATATGTTACTCAGCTTGACGAGCCGAGTCCGTAGACACCCAATTTGTGGACTTTTGACAAAATTTTTCGTCGCAGCAAGCGGGCCTCGGAGACGTTTAACGAGGCATCCCTTCCGACGGGAGCGACTTCGAAGCCTGGGGCTGACATATGTTACTCAGCGTGACGAGCCGAGTCCGTAGATACCAAATTTGTGGACTTTCGAGAAAATTTTTCGGAAATTATTAAAACACAGAATTTAACCGTGTCTCCCGGCAGCATATGAGAGACCTCCCATGGCGGCCATTCGGAAGGGAGCGACTCAGAAGGCTGGGGCTGACATATGTTACTCAGCGTGACGAGCCGAGTCCGTAGACACCAAACTTGTGGACTTTGGACAAACTTTTCCGTTGCGACATTCACACTAGTCTTAATGGTGTGGCACCTCAGCATATGAGAGATGACCTTCGGAAGGGAGCGACTCAGAAGGCTGGGGCTGACATATGTTACTCAGCGTGACGAGCCGAGTCCGTAGATACCAAATTTGTGGACTTTCGAGAAAATTTTTCGGAAATTATTAAAACACAGAATTTAACCGTGTCTCCGGCAGCATATGAGAGATGACCTTCGGAAGGGAGCGACTCAGAAGCTGGGGCTGACATATGTTACTCAGCTTGACGAGCCGAGTCCGTAGACACCAAACTTGTGGACTTTGGACAAACTTTTCCGTTGCGACATTCACACTAGTCTTAATGGTGTGGCACCTCAGCATATGAGAGATGACCCTTCGGAAGGGAGCGACTCAGAAGGCTGGGGCTGACATATGTTACTCAGCGTGACGAGCCGAGTCCGTAGACACCAAACTTGTGGACTTTGGACAAACTTTTCCGTTGCGACATTCACACTAGTCTTAATGGTGTGGCACCTCAGCATATGAGAGATGACCCTTCGGAAGGGAGCGACTCAGAAGGCTGGGGCTGACATATGTTACTCAGCTTGACGAGCCGAGTCCGTAGACACCCAATTTGTGGACTTTTGACAAAATTTTTCGTCGCAGCAAGCGGGCCTCGGACACGTTTAACGAGGCATCCCTTCCGACGGGAGCGACTTCGAAGCCTGGGGCTGACATATGTTACTCAGCGTGACGAGCCGAGTCCGTAGATACCAAATTTGTGGACTTTCGAGAAAATTTTTCGGAAATTATTAAAACACAGAATTTAACCGTGTCTCCCGGCAGCATATGAGAGACCTCCATTGGCGGCCATTCGGAAGGGAGCGACTCAGAAGGCTGGGGCTGACATATGTTACTCAGCGTGACGAGCCGAGTCCGTAGACACCAAACTTGTGGACTTTGGACAAACTTTTCCGTTGCGACATTCACACTAGTCTTAATGGTGTGGCACCTCAGCATATGAGAGATGACCCTTCGGAAGGGAGCGACTCAGAAGGCTGGGGCTGACATATGTTACTCAGCTTGACGAGCCGAGTCCGTAGACACCCAATTTGTGGACTTTTGACAAAATTTTTCGTCGCAGCAAGCGGGCCTCGGAGACGTTTAACGAGGCATCCCTTCCGACGGGAGCGACTTCGAAGCCTGGGGCTGACATATGTTACTCAGCGTGACGAGCCGAGTCCGTAGATACCAAATTTGTGGACTTTCGAGAAAATTTTTCGGAAATTATTAAAACACAGAATTTAACCGTGTCTCCCGGCAGCATATGAGAGACCTCCCATGGCGGCCATTCGGAAGGGAGCGACTCAGAAGGCTGGGGCTGACATATGTTACTCAGCGTGACGAGCCGAGTCCGTAGACACCAAACTTGTGGACTTTGGACAAACTTTTCCGTTGCGACATTCACACTAGTCTTAATGGTGTGGCACCTCAGCATATGAGAGATGACCCTTCGGAAGGGAGCGACTCAGAAGGCTGGGGCTGACATATGTTACTCAGCTTGACGAGCCGAGTCCGTAGACACCCAATTTGTGGACTTTTGACAAAATTTTTCGTCGCAGCAAGCGGGCCTCGGACACGTTTAACGAGGCATCCCTTCCGACGGGAGCGACTTAGAAGCCTGGGGCTGACATATGTTACTCAGCGTGACGAGCCGAGTCCGTAGACACCCAATTTGTGGACTTTCGAGAAAATTTTTCGGAAATTATTAAAACACAGAATTTAACCGTGTCTCCCGGCAGCATATGAGAGACCTCCCATGGCGGCCATTCGGAAGGGAGCGACTCAGAAGGCTGGGGCTGACATATGTTACTCAGCGTGACGAGCCGAGTCCGTAGACACCAAACTTGTGGACTTTGGACAAACTTTTCCGTTGCGACATTCACACTAGTCTTAATGGTGTGGCACCTCAGCATATGAGAGATGACCCTTCGGAAGGGAGCGACTCAGAAGGCTGGGGCTGACATATGTTACTCAGCGTGACGAGCCGAGTCCGTAGACACCAAACTTGTGGACTTTGGACAAACTTTTCCGTTGCGACATTCACACTAGTCTTAATGGTGTGGCACTCAGCATATGAGAGATGACCCTTCGGAAGGGAGCGACTCAGAAGCTGGGGCTGACATATGTTACTCAGCTTGACGAGCCGAGTCCGTAGACACCAATTTGTGGACTTTTGACAAAATTTTTCGTCGCAGCAAGCGGCCTCGGACACGTTTAACGAGGCATCCCTTCCGACGGAGCGACTTCGAAGCCTGGGGCTGACATATGTTACTCAGCGTGACGAGCGAGTCCGTAGACACCAACTTGTGGACTTTGGACAAACTTTTCGTTGCGACATTCACACTAGTCTTAATGGTGTGGCACCTCAGCATATGAGAGATGACCCTTCGGAAGGGAGCGACTCAGAAGGCTGGGGCTGACATATGTTACTCAGCTTGACGAGCCGAGTCCGTAGACACCAAATTTGTGGACTTTCGAGAAAATTTTTCGGAAATTATTAAAACACAGAATTTAACCGTGTCTCCCGGCAGCATATGAGAGACCTCCCATGGCGGCCATTCGGAAGGGAGCGACTCAGAAGGCTGGGGCTGACATATGTTACTCAGCGTGACGAGCCGAGTCCGTAGACACCAAACTTGTGGACTTTGGACAAACTTTTCCGTTGCGACATTCACACTAGTCTTAATGGTGTGGCACCTCAGCATATGAGAGATGACCCTTCGGAAGGAGCGACTCAGAAGGCTGGGGCTGACATATGTTACTCAGCTTGACGAGCCGAGTCCGTAGACACCCAATTTGTGGACTTTTGACAAAATTTTTCGTCGCAGCAAGCGGGCCTCGGACACGTTTAACGAGGCATCCCTTCCGACGGGAGCGACTTCGAAGCCTGGGGCTGACATATGTTACTCAGCGTGACGAGCCGAGTCCGTAGATACCAAATTTGTGGACTTTCGAGAAAATTTTTCGGAAATTATTAAAACACAGAATTTAACCGTGTCTCCCGGCAGCATATGAGAGACCTCCCATGGCGGCCATTCGGAAGGGAGCGACTCAGAAGGCTGGGGCTGACATATGTTACTCAGCGTGACGAGCCGAGTCCGTAGACACCAAACTTGTGGACTTTGGACAAACTTTTCCGTTGCGACATTCACACTAGTCTTAATGGTGTGGCACCTCAGCATATGAGAGATGACCCTTCGGAAGGGAGCGACTCAGAAGGCTGGGGCTGACATATGTTACTCAGCTTGACGAGCCGAGTCCGTAGACACCCAATTTGTGGACTTTTGACAAAATTTTTCGTCGCAGCAAGCGGGCCTCGGACACGTTTAACGAGGCATCCCTTCCGACGGGAGCGACTTCGAAGCCTGGGGCTGACATATGTTACTCAGCGTGACGAGCCGAGTCCGTAGATACCAAATTTGTGGACTTTCGAGAAAATTTTTCGGAAATTATTAAAACACAGAATTTAACCGTGTCTCCCGGCAGCATATGAGAGACCTCCCATGGCGGCCATTCGGAAGGGAGCGACTCAGAAGGCTGGGGCTGACATATGTTACTCAGCGTGACGAGCCGAGTCCGTAGACACCAACTTGTGGACTTTGGACAAACTTTTCCGTTGCGACATTCACACTAGTCTTAATGGTGTGGCACCTCAGCATATGAGAGATGACCCTTCGGAAGGGAGCGACTCAGAAGGCTGGGGCTGACATATGTTACTCAGCTTGACGAGCCGAGTCCGTAGACACCCAATTTGTGGACTTTTGACAAAATTTTTCGTCGCAGCAAGCGGGCCTCGGACACGTTTAACGAGGCATCCCTTCCGACGGGAGCGACTTAGAAGCCTGGGGCTGACATATGTTACTCAGCGTGACGAGCCGAGTCCGTAGATACCAAATTTGTGGACTTTCGAGAAAATTTTTCGGAAATTATTAAAACACAGAATTTAACCGTGTCTCCCGGCAGCATATGAGAGACCTCCCATGGCGGCCATTCGGAAGGGAGCGACTCAGAAGGCTGGGGCTGACATATGTTACTCAGCGTGACGAGCCGAGTCCGTAGACACCAAACTTGTGGACTTTGGACAAACTTTTCCGTTGCGACATTCACACTAGTCTTAATGGTGTGGCACCTCAGCATATGAGAGATGACCCTTCGGAAGGGAGCGACTCAGAAGGCTGGGGCTGACATATGTTACTCAGCGTGACGAGCGAGTCCGTAGACACCAAATTTGTGGACTTTGGACAAACTTTTCCGTTGCGACATTCACACTAGTCTTAATGGTGTGGCACCTCAGCATATGAGAGATGACCCTTCGGAAGGGAGCGACTCAGAAGGCTGGGGCTGACATATGTTACTCAGCTTGACGAGCCGAGTCCGTAGACACCCAATTTGTGGACTTTTGACAAAATTTTTCGTCGCAGCAAGCGGGCCTCGGAGACGTTTAACGAGGCATCCCTTCCGACGGGAGCGACTTCGAAGCCTGGGGCTGACATATGTTACTCAGCGTGACGAGCCGAGTCCGTAGATACCAAATTTGTGGACTTTCGAGAAAATTTTTCGGAAATTATTAAAACACAGAATTTAACCGTGTCTCCCGGCAGCATATGAGAGACCTCCCATGGCGGCCATTCGGAAGGGAGCGACTCAGAAGGCTGGGGCTGACATATGTTACTCAGCGTGACGAGCCGAGTCCGTAGACACCAAACTTGTGGACTTTGGACAAACTTTTCCGTTGCGACATTCACACTAGTCTTAATGGTGTGGCACCTCAGCATATGAGAGATGACCCTTCGGAAGGGAGCGACTCAGAAGGCTGGGGCTGACATATGTTACTCAGCGTGACGAGCCGAGTCCGTAGACACCAAACTTGTGGACTTTGGACAAACTTTTCCGTTGCGACATTCACACTAGTCTTAATGGTGTGGCACCTCAGCATATGAGAGATGACCCTTCGGAAGGGAGCGACTCAGAAGGCTGGGGCTGACATATGTTACTCAGCGTGACGAGCCGAGTCCGTAGACACCAAACTTGTGGACTTTGGACAAACTTTTCCGTTGCGACATTCACACTAGTCTTAATGGTGTGGCACCTCAGCATATGAGAGATGACCCTTCGGAAGGGAGCGACTCAGAAGGCTGGGGCTGACATATGTTACTCAGCTTGACGAGCCGAGTCCGTAGACACCCAATTTGTGGACTTTTGACAAAATTTTTCGTCGCAGCAAGCGGGCCTCGGACACGTTTAACGAGGCATCCCTTCCGACGGGAGCGACTTCGAAGCCTGGGGCTGACATATGTTACTCAGCGTGACGAGCCGAGTCCGTAGATACCAAATTTGTGGACTTTCGAGAAAATTTTTCGGAAATTATTAAAACACAGAATTTAACCGTGTCTCCCGGCAGCATATGAGAGACCTCCCATGGCGGCCATTCGGAAGGGAGCGACTCAGAAGGCTGGGGCTGACATATGTTACTCAGCGTGACGAGCCGAGTCCGTAGACACCAAACTTGTGGACTTTGGACAAACTTTTCCGTTGCGACATTCACACTAGTCTTAATGGTGTGGCACCTCAGCATATGAGAGATGACCCTTCGGAAGGGAGCGACTCAGAAGGCTGGGGCTGACATATGTTACTCAGCTTGACGAGCCGAGTCCGTAGACACCCAATTTGTGGACTTTTGACAAAATTTTTCGTCGCAGCAAGCGGGCCTCGGACACGTTTAACGAGGCATCCCTTCCGACGGGAGCGACTTAGAAGCCTGGGGCTGACATATGTTACTCAGCTTGACGAGCCGAGTCCGTAGATACCAAATTTGTGGACTTTCGAGAAAATTTTTCGGAAATTATTAAAACACAGAATTTAACCGTGTCTCCCGGCAGCATATGAGAGACCTCCCATGGCGGCCATTCGGAAGGGAGCGACTCAGAAGGCTGGGGCTGACATATGTTACTCAGCTTGACGAGCCGAGTCCGTAGACACCCAATTTGTGGACTTTTGACAAAATTTTTCGTCGCAGCAAGCGGGCCTCGGACACGTTTAACGAGGCATCCCTTCCGACGGGAGCGACTTCGAAGCCTGGGGCTGACATATGTTACTCAGCGTGACGAGCCGAGTCCGTAGATACCAAATTTGTGGACTTTCGAGAAAATTTTTCGGAAATTATTAAAACACAGAATTTAACCGTGTCTCCCGGCAGCATATGAGAGACCTCCCATGGCGGCCATTCGGAAGGGAGCGACTCAGAAGGCTGGGGCTGACATATGTTACTCAGCGTGACGAGCCGAGTCCGTAGACACCAAACTTGTGGACTTTGGACAAACTTTTCCGTTGCGACATTCACACTAGTCTTAATGGTGTGGCACCTCAGCATATGAGAGATGACCCTTCGGAAGGAGCGACTCAGAAGGCTGGGGCTGACATATGTTACTCAGCTTGACGAGCCGAGTCCGTAGACACCCAATTTGTGGACTTTTGACAAAATTTTTCGTCGCAGCAAGCGGGCCTCGGACACGTTTAACGAGGCATCCCTTCCGACGGGAGCGACTTAGAAGCCTGGGGCTGACATATGTTACTCAGCGTGACGAGCCGAGTCCGTAGATACCAAATTTGTGGACTTTCGAGAAAATTTTTCGGAAATTATTAAAACACAGAATTTAACCGTGTCTCCCGGCAGCATATGAGAGACCTCCCATGGCGGCCATTCGGAAGGGAGCGACTCAGAAGGCTGGGGCTGACATATGTTACTCAGCGTGACGAGCCGAGTCCGTAGACACCAAACTTGTGGACTTTGGACAAACTTTTCCGTTGCGACATTCACACTAGTCTTAATGGTGTGGCACCTCAGCATATGAGAGATGACCCTTCGGAAGGGAGCGACTCAGAAGGCTGGGGCTGACATATGTTACTCAGCTTGACGAGCCGAGTCCGTAGACACCCAATTTGTGGACTTTTGACAAAATTTTTCGTCGCAGCAAGCGGGCCTCGGAGACGTTTAACGAGGCATCCCTTCCGACGGGAGCGACTTCGAAGCCTGGGGCTGACATATGTTACTCAGCGTGACGAGCCGAGTCCGTAGATACCAAATTTGTGGACTTTCGAGAAAATTTTTCGGAAATTATTAAAACACAGAATTTAACCGTGTCTCCCGGCAGCATATGAGAGACCTCCCATGGCGGCCATTCGGAAGGGAGCGACTCAGAAGGCTGGGGCTGACATATGTTACTCAGCGTGACGAGCCGAGTCCGTAGACACCAAACTTGTGGACTTTGGACAAACTTTTCCGTTGCGACATTCACACTAGTCTTAATGGTGTGGCACCTCAGCATATGAGAGATGACCCTTCGGAAGGGAGCGACTCAGAAGGCTGGGGCTGACATATGTTACTCAGCTTGACGAGCCGAGTCCGTAGACACCCAATTTGTGGACTTTTGACAAAATTTTTCGTCGCAGCAAGCGGGCCTCGGACACGTTTAACGAGGCATCCCTTCCGACGGGAGCGACTTAGAAGCCTGGGGCTGACATATGTTACTCAGCGTGACGAGCCGAGTCCGTAGATACCAAATTTGTGGACTTTCGAGAAAATTTTTCGGAAATTATTAAAACACAGAATTTAACCGTGTCTCCCGGCAGCATATGAGAGACCTCCCATGGCGGCCATTCGGAAGGGAGCGACTCAGAAGGCTGGGGCTGACATATGTTACTCAGCGTGACGAGCCGAGTCCGTAGACACCAAACTTGTGGACTTTGGACAAACTTTTCCGTTGCGACATTCACACTAGTCTTAATGGTGTGGCACCTCAGCATATGAGAGATGACCCTTCGGAAGGGAGCGACTCAGAAGGCTGGGGCTGACATATGTTACTCAGCGTGACGAGCCGAGTCCGTAGATACCAAATTTGTGGACTTTCGACAAAATTTTTTCGTCGCAGCAAGCGGGCCTCGGAGACGTTTAACGAGGCATCCCTTCGACGGGAGCGACTTCGAAGCCTGGGGCTGACATATGTTACTCAGCTTGACGAGCCGAGTCCGTAGACACCAATTTGTGGACTTTTGACAAAATTTTTCGTCGCAGCAAGCGGCCTCGGACACGTTTAACGAGGCATCCCTTCCGACGGGAGCGACTTCGAAGCCTGGGGCTGACATATGTTACTCAGCGTGACGAGCCGAGTCCGTAGATACCAAATTTGTGGACTTTCGAGAAAATTTTTCGGAAATTATTAAAACACAGAATTTAACCGTGTCTCCCGGCAGCATATGAGAGACCTCCCATGGCGGCCATTCGGAAGGGAGCGACTCAGAAGGCTGGGGCTGACATATGTTACTCAGCTTGACGAGCCGAGTCCGTAGACACCCAATTTGTGGACTTTTGACAAAATTTTTCGTCGCAGCAAGCGGGCCTCGGACACGTTTAACGAGGCATCCCTTCCGACGGGAGCGACTTCGAAGCCTGGGGCTGACATATGTTACTCAGCGTGACGAGCCGAGTCCGTAGACACCAAACTTGTGGACTTTGGACAAACTTTTCCGTTGCGACATTCACACTAGTCTTAATGGTGTGGCACCTCAGCATATGAGAGATGACCCTTCGGAAGGGAGCGACTCAGAAGGCTGGGGCTGACATATGTTACTCAGCTTGACGAGCCGAGTCCGTAGACACCCAATTTGTGGACTTTTGACAAAATTTTTCGTCGCAGCAAGCGGGCCTCGGACACGTTTAACGAGGCATCCCTTCGACGGGAGCGACTTCGAAGCTGGGGCTGACATATGTTACTCAGCGTGACGAGCGAGTCCGTAGACACCAATTTGTGGACTTTTGACAAAATTTTTTCGTCGCAGCAAGCGGGCCTCGGAGACGTTTAACGAGGCATCCCTTCCGACGGGAGCGACTTAGAAGCCTGGGGCTGACATATGTTACTCAGCGTGACGAGCGAGTCCGTAGACACCAAATTTGTGGACTTTCGAGAAAATTTTTCGGAAATTATTAAAACACAGAATTTAACCGTGTCTCCCGGCAGCATATGAGAGACCTCCCATGGCGGCCATTCGGAAGGGAGCGACTCAGAAGGCTGGGGCTGACATATGTTACTCAGCGTGACGAGCGAGTCCGTAGACACCAAACTTGTGGACTTTGGACAAACTTTTCCGTTGCGACATTCACACTAGTCTTAATGGTGTGGCACCTCAGCATATGAGAGATGACCCTTCGGAAGGGAGCGACTCAGAAGGCTGGGGCTGACATATGTTACTCAGCTTGACGAGCCGAGTCCGTAGACACCCAATTTGTGGACTTTTGACAAAATTTTTCGTCGCAGCAAGCGGCCTCGGACACGTTTAACGAGGCATCCCTTCCGACGGGAGCGACTTCGAAGCTGGGGCTGACATATGTTACTCAGCGTGACGAGCGAGTCCGTAGACACCAATTTGTGGACTTTTGACAAAATTTTTTCGTCGCAGCAAGCGGGCCTCGGAGACGTTTAACGAGGCATCCCTTCCGACGGGAGCGACTTAGAAGCCTGGGGCTGACATATGTTACTCAGCGTGACGAGCGAGTCCGTAGACACCAAATTTGTGGACTTTCGAGAAAATTTTTCGGAAATTATTAAAACACAGAATTTAACCGTGTCTCCGGCAGCATATGAGAGACCTCCCATGGCGGCCATTCGGAAGGGAGCGACTCAGAAGGCTGGGGCTGACATATGTTACTCAGCGTGACGAGCGAGTCCGTAGACACCAAACTTGTGGACTTTGGACAAACTTTTCCGTTGCGACATTCACACTAGTCTTAATGGTGTGGCACCTCAGCATATGAGAGATGACCCTTCGGAAGGGAGCGACTCAGAAGGCTGGGGCTGACATATGTTACTCAGCGTGACGAGCCGAGTCCGTAGACACCAAATTTGTGGACTTTGGACAAACTTTTCCGTTGCGACATTCACACTAGTCTTAATGGTGTGGCACCTCAGCATATGAGAGATGACCCTTCGGAAGGGAGCGACTCAGAAGGCTGGGGCTGACATATGTTACTCAGCGTGACGAGCCGAGTCCGTAGACACCAAACTTGTGGACTTTGGACAAACTTTTCCGTTGCGACATTCACACTAGTCTTAATGGTGTGGCACCTCAGCATATGAGAGATGACCCTTCGGAAGGGAGCGACTCAGAAGGCTGGGGCTGACATATGTTACTCAGCGTGACGAGCCGAGTCCGTAGACACCAAACTTGTGGACTTTGGACAAACTTTTCCGTTGCGACATTCACACTAGTCTTAATGGTGTGGCACTCAGCATATGAGAGATGACCCTTCGGAAGGGAGCGACTCAGAAGGCTGGGGCTGACATATGTTACTCAGCTTGACGAGCCGAGTCCGTAGACACCCAATTTGTGGACTTTTGACAAAATTTTTCGTCGCAGCAAGCGGGCCTCGGACACGTTTAACGAGGCATCCCTTCCGACGGGAGCGACTTCGAAGCCTGGGGCTGACATATGTTACTCAGCGTGACGAGCCGAGTCCGTAGATACCAAATTTGTGGACTTTCGAGAAAATTTTTCGGAAATTATTAAAACACAGAATTTAACCGTGTCTCCGGCAGCATATGAGAGACCTCCCATGGCGGCCATTCGGAAGGGAGCGACTCAGAAGGCTGGGGCTGACATATGTTACTCAGCGTGACGAGCCGAGTCCGTAGACACCAAACTTGTGGACTTTGGACAAACTTTTCCGTTGCGACATTCACACTAGTCTTAATGGTGTGGCACCTCAGCATATGAGAGATGACCCTTCGGAAGGGAGCGACTCAGAAGGCTGGGGCTGACATATGTTACTCAGCGTGACGAGCCGAGTCCGTAGACACCAAACTTGTGGACTTTGGACAAACTTTTCCGTTGCGACATTCACACTAGTCTTAATGGTGTGGCACCTCAGCATATGAGAGATGACCCTTCGGAAGGGAGCGACTCAGAAGGCTGGGGCTGACATATGTTACTCAGCGTGACGAGCCGAGTCCGTAGACACCAAATTTGTGGACTTTGGACAAACTTTTCCGTTGCGACATTCACACTAGTCTTAATGGTGTGGCACCTCAGCATATGAGAGATGACCCTTCGGAAGGGAGCGACTCAGAAGGCTGGGGCTGACATATGTTACTCAGCGTGACGAGCCGAGTCCGTAGACACCAAACTTGTGGACTTTGGACAAACTTTTCCGTTGCGACATTCACACTAGTCTTAATGGTGTGGCACCTCAGCATATGAGAGATGACCCTTCGGAAGGGAGCGACTCAGAAGGCTGGGGCTGACATATGTTACTCAGCTTGACGAGCCGAGTCCGTAGACACCCAATTTGTGGACTTTTGACAAAATTTTTCGTCGCAGCAAGCGGGCCTCGGAGACGTTTAACGAGGCATCCCTTCCGACGGGAGCGACTTCGAAGCCTGGGGCTGACATATGTTACTCAGCGTGACGAGCCGAGTCCGTAGATACCAAATTTGTGGACTTTCGAGAAAATTTTTCGGAAATTATTAAAACACAGAATTTAACCGTGTCTCCCGGCAGCATATGAGAGACCTCCCATGGCGGCCATTCGGAAGGGAGCGACTCAGAAGGCTGGGGCTGACATATGTTACTCAGCGTGACGAGCCGAGTCCGTAGACACCAAACTTGTGGACTTTGGACAAACTTTTCCGTTGCGACATTCACACTAGTCTTAATGGTGTGGCACCTCAGCATATGAGAGATGACCCTTCGAAGGGAGCGACTCAGAAGGCTGGGGCTGACATATGTTACTCAGCGTGACGAGCCGAGTCCGTAGACACCCAATTTGTGGACTTTTGACAAAATTTTTCGTCGCAGCAAGCGGGCCTCGGACACGTTTAACGAGGCATCCCTTCCGACGGGAGCGACTTCGAAGCCTGGGGCTGACATATGTTACTCAGCGTGACGAGCCGAGTCCGTAGATACCAAATTTGTGGACTTTCGAGAAAATTTTTCGGAAATTATTAAAACACAGAATTTAACCGTGTCTCCCGGCAGCATATGAGAGACCTCCCATGGCGGCCATTCGGAAGGGAGCGACTCAGAAGGCTGGGGCTGACATATGTTACTCAGCGTGACGAGCCGAGTCCGTAGACACCAAACTTGTGGACTTTGGACAAACTTTTCCGTTGCGACATTCACACTAGTCTTAATGGTGTGGCACCTCAGCATATGAGAGATGACCCTTCGGAAGGGAGCGACTCAGAAGGCTGGGGCTGACATATGTTACTCAGCTTGACGAGCCGAGTCCGTAGACACCCAATTTGTGGACTTTTGACAAAATTTTTCGTCGCAGCAAGCGGGCCTCGGACACGTTTAACGAGGCATCCCTTCCGACGGGAGCGACTTAGAAGCCTGGGGCTGACATATGTTACTCAGCGTGACGAGCCGAGTCCGTAGATACCAAATTTGTGGACTTTCGAGAAAATTTTTCGGAAATTATTAAAACACAGAATTTAACCGTGTCTCCGGCAGCATATGAGAGACCTCCCATGGCGGCCATTCGGAAGGGAGCGACTCAGAAGCTGGGGCTGACATATGTTACTCAGCGTGACGAGCCGAGTCCGTAGACACCAAACTTGTGGACTTTGGACAAACTTTTCCGTTGCGACATTCACACTAGTCTTAATGGTGTGGCACCTCAGCATATGAGAGATGACCCTTCGGAAGGGAGCGACTCAGAAGGCTGGGGCTGACATATGTTACTCAGCGTGACGAGCCGAGTCCGTAGACACCAAACTTGTGGACTTTGGACAAACTTTTCCGTTGCGACATTCACACTAGTCTTAATGGTGTGGCACCTCAGCATATGAGAGATGACCCTTCGGAAGGGAGCGACTCAGAAGGCTGGGGCTGACATATGTTACTCAGCTTGACGAGCCGAGTCCGTAGACACCCAATTTGTGGACTTTTGACAAAATTTTTCGTCGCAGCAAGCGGGCCTCGGACACGTTTAACGAGGCATCCCTTCCGACGGGAGCGACTTCGAAGCCTGGGGCTGACATATGTTACTCAGCGTGACGAGCCGAGTCCGTAGATACCAAATTTGTGGACTTTCGAGAAAATTTTTCGGAAATTATTAAAACACAGAATTTAACCGTGTCTCCCGGCAGCATATGAGAGACCTCCATTGGCGGCCATTCGGAAGGGAGCGACTCAGAAGGCTGGGGCTGACATATGTTACTCAGCGTGACGAGCCGAGTCCGTAGACACCAAACTTGTGGACTTTGGACAAACTTTTCCGTTGCGACATTCACACTAGTCTTAATGGTGTGGCACCTCAGCATATGAGAGATGACCCTTCGGAAGGGAGCGACTCAGAAGGCTGGGGCTGACATATGTTACTCAGCTTGACGAGCCGAGTCCGTAGACACCCAATTTGTGGACTTTTGACAAAATTTTTCGTCGCAGCAAGCGGGCCTCGGAGACGTTTAACGAGGCATCCCTTCCGACGGGAGCGACTTCGAAGCCTGGGGCTGACATATGTTACTCAGCGTGACGAGCCGAGTCCGTAGATACCAAATTTGTGGACTTTCGAGAAAATTTTTCGGAAATTATTAAAACACAGAATTTAACCGTGTCTCCCGCAGCATATGAGAGACCTCCCATGGCGGCCATTCGGAAGGGAGCGACTCAGAAGGCTGGGGCTGACATATGTTACTCAGCGTGACGAGCCGAGTCCGTAGACACCAAACTTGTGGACTTTGGACAAACTTTTCCGTTGCGACATTCACACTAGTCTTAATGGTGTGGCACCTCAGCATATGAGAGATGACCCTTCGGAAGGGAGCGACTCAGAAGGCTGGGGCTGACATATGTTACTCAGCTTGACGAGCCGAGTCCGTAGACACCCAATTTGTGGACTTTTGACAAAATTTTTCGTCGCAGCAAGCGGGCCTCGGACACGTTTAACGAGGCATCCCTTCCGACGGGAGCGACTTCGAAGCCTGGGGCTGACATATGTTACTCAGCGTGACGAGCCGAGTCCGTAGATACCAAATTTGTGGACTTTCGAGAAAATTTTTCGGAAATTATTAAAACACAGAATTTAACCGTGTCTCCCGGCAGCATATGAGAGACCTCCCATGGCGGCCATTCGGAAGGGAGCGACTCAGAAGGCTGGGGCTGACATATGTTACTCAGCGTGACGAGCCGAGTCCGTAGACACCAAACTTGTGGACTTTGGACAAACTTTTCCGTTGCGACATTCACACTAGTCTTAATGGTGTGGCACCTCAGCATATGAGAGATGACCTTCGGAAGGGAGCGACTCAGAAGGCTGGGGCTGACATATGTTACTCAGCTTGACGAGCCGAGTCCGTAGACACCCAATTTGTGGACTTTTGACAAAATTTTTCGTCGCAGCAAGCGGGCCTCGGACACGTTTAACGAGGCATCCCTTCCGACGGGAGCGACTTCGAAGCCTGGGGCTGACATATGTTACTCAGCGTGACGAGCCGAGTCCGTAGATACCAAATTTGTGGACTTTCGAGAAAATTTTTCGGAAATTATTAAAACACAGAATTTAACCGTGTCTCCCGGCAGCATATGAGAGACCTCCCATGGCGGCCATTCGGAAGGGAGCGACTCAGAAGGCTGGGGCTGACATATGTTACTCAGCGTGACGAGCCGAGTCCGTAGACACCAAACTTGTGGACTTTGGACAAACTTTTCCGTTGCGACATTCACACTAGTCTTAATGGTGTGGCACCTCAGCATATGAGAGATGACCCTTCGGAAGGGAGCGACTCAGAAGGCTGGGGCTGACATATGTTACTCAGCTTGACGAGCCGAGTCCGTAGACACCCAATTTGTGGACTTTTGACAAAATTTTTCGTCGCAGCAAGCGGGCCTCGGACACGTTTAACGAGGCATCCCTTCGACGGGAGCGACTTCGAAGCCTGGGGCTGACATATGTTACTCAGCGTGACGAGCCGAGTCCGTAGATACCAAATTTGTGGACTTTCGAGAAAATTTTTCGGAAATTATTAAAACACAGAATTTAACCGTGTCTCCCGGCAGCATATGAGAGACCTCCCATGGCGGCCATTCGGAAGGGAGCGACTCAGAAGGCTGGGGCTGACATATGTTACTCAGCGTGACGAGCCGAGTCCGTAGACACCAAACTTGTGGACTTTGGACAAACTTTTCCGTTGCGACATTCACACTAGTCTTAATGGTGTGGCACCTCAGCATATGAGAGATGACCCTTCGGAAGGGAGCGACTCAGAAGGCTGGGGCTGACATATGTTACTCAGCGTGACGAGCCGAGTCCGTAGACACCAAACTTGTGGACTTTGGACAAACTTTTCCGTTGCGACATTCACACTAGTCTTAATGGTGTGGCACCTCAGCATATGAGAGATGACCCTTCGGAAGGAGCGACTCAGAAGGCTGGGGCTGACATATGTTACTCAGCGTGACGAGCCGAGTCCGTAGACACCAAATTTGTGGACTTTGGACAAACTTTTCCGTTGCGACATTCACACTAGTCTTAATGGTGTGGCACCTCAGCATATGAGAGATGACCCTTCGGAAGGGAGCGACTCAGAAGGCTGGGGCTGACATATGTTACTCAGCGTGACGAGCCGAGTCCGTAGACACCAAACTTGTGGACTTTGGACAAACTTTTCCGTTGCGACATTCACACTAGTCTTAATGGTGTGGCACCTCAGCATATGAGAGATGACCCTTCGGAAGGGAGCGACTCAGAAGGCTGGGGCTGACATATGTTACTCAGCTTGACGAGCCGAGTCCGTAGACACCCAATTTGTGGACTTTTGACAAAATTTTTCGTCGCAGCAAGCGGGCCTCGGAGACGTTTAACGAGGCATCCCTTCCGACGGGAGCGACTTCGAAGCCTGGGGCTGACATATGTTACTCAGCGTGACGAGCCGAGTCCGTAGATACCAAATTTGTGGACTTTCGAGAAAATTTTTCGGAAATTATTAAAACACAGAATTTAACCGTGTCTCCCGCAGCATATGAGAGATGACCTTCGGAAGGGAGCGACTCAGAAGCTGGGGCTGACATATGTTACTCAGCGTGACGAGCCGAGTCCGTAGACACCAAACTTGTGGACTTTGGACAAACTTTTCCGTTGCGACATTCACACTAGTCTTAATGGTGTGGCACCTCAGCATATGAGAGATGACCTTCGGAAGGGAGCGACTCAGAAGCTGGGGCTGACATATGTTACTCAGCTTGACGAGCCGAGTCCGTAGACACCAAACTTGTGGACTTTGGACAAACTTTTCCGTTGCGACATTCACACTAGTCTTAATGGTGTGGCACCTCAGCATATGAGAGATGACCCTTCGGAAGGGAGCGACTCAGAAGGCTGGGGCTGACATATGTTACTCAGCGTGACGAGCCGAGTCCGTAGACACCCAATTTGTGGACTTTTGACAAAATTTTTCGTCGCAGCAAGCGGGCCTCGACACGTTTAACGAGGCATCCCTTCCGACGGGAGCGACTTCGAAGCCTGGGGCTGACATATGTTACTCAGCGTGACGAGCCGAGTCCGTAGATACCAAATTTGTGGACTTTCGAGAAAATTTTTCGGAAATTATTAAAACACAGAATTTAACCGTGTCTCCCGGCAGCATATGAGAGACCTCCCATGGCGGCCATTCGGAAGGGAGCGACTCAGAAGGCTGGGGCTGACATATGTTACTCAGCGTGACGAGCCGAGTCCGTAGACACCAAACTTGTGGACTTTGGACAAACTTTTCCGTTGCGACATTCACACTAGTCTTAATGGTGTGGCACCTCAGCATATGAGAGATGACCCTTCGGAAGGAGCGACTCAGAAGCTGGGGCTGACATATGTTACTCAGCGTGACGAGCGAGTCCGTAGACACCAATTTGTGGACTTTTGACAAAATTTTTTCGTCGCAGCAAGCGGGCCTCGGACACGTTTAACGAGGCATCCCTTCCGACGGGAGCGACTTAGAAGCCTGGGGCTGACATATGTTACTCAGCGTGACGAGCCGAGTCCGTAGACACCAAACTTGTGGACTTTGGACAAACTTTTCCGTTGCGACATTCACACTAGTCTTAATGGTGTGGCACCTCAGCATATGAGAGATGACCCTTCGGAAGGGAGCGACTCAGAAGGCTGGGGCTGACATATGTTACTCAGCGTGACGAGCCGAGTCCGTAGATACCAAATTTGTGGACTTTCGAGAAAATTTTTCGGAAATTATTAAAACACAGAATTTAACCGTGTCTCCCGGCAGCATATGAGAGACCTCCCATGGCGGCCATTCGGAAGGGAGCGACTCAGAAGGCTGGGGCTGACATATGTTACTCAGCGTGACGAGCCGAGTCCGTAGACACCCAATTTGTGGACTTTTGACAAAATTTTTCGTCGCAGCAAGCGGGCCTCGGACACGTTTAACGAGGCATCCCTTCCGACGGGAGCGACTTCGAAGCCTGGGGCTGACATATGTTACTCAGCGTGACGAGCCGAGTCCGTAGACACCAAACTTGTGGACTTTGGACAAACTTTTCCGTTGCGACATTCACACTAGTCTTAATGGTGTGGCACCTCAGCATATGAGAGATGACCCTTCGAAGGGAGCGACTCAGAAGGCTGGGGCTGACATATGTTACTCAGCTTGACGAGCCGAGTCCGTAGACACCCAATTTGTGGACTTTTGACAAAATTTTTCGTCGCAGCAAGCGGGCCTCGGACACGTTTAACGAGGCATCCCTTCCGACGGGAGCGACTTCGAAGCCTGGGGCTGACATATGTTACTCAGCGTGACGAGCCGAGTCCGTAGATACCAAATTTGTGGACTTTCGAGAAAATTTTTCGGAAATTATTAAAACACAGAATTTAACCGTGTCTCCCGGCAGCATATGAGAGACCTCCCATGGCGGCCATTCGGAAGGGAGCGACTCAGAAGGCTGGGGCTGACATATGTTACTCAGCGTGACGAGCCGAGTCCGTAGACACCAAACTTGTGGACTTTGGACAAACTTTTCCGTTGCGACATTCACACTAGTCTTAATGGTGTGGCACCTCAGCATATGAGAGATGACCCTTCGGAAGGGAGCGACTCAGAAGGCTGGGGCTGACATATGTTACTCAGCTTGACGAGCCGAGTCCGTAGACACCCAATTTGTGGACTTTTGACAAAATTTTTCGTCGCAGCAAGCGGGCCTCGGACACGTTTAACGAGGCATCCCTTCCGACGGGAGCGACTTCGAAGCCTGGGGCTGACATATGTTACTCAGCGTGACGAGCCGAGTCCGTAGATACCAAATTTGTGGACTTTCGAGAAAATTTTTCGGAAATTATTAAAACACAGAATTTAACCGTGTCTCCCGGCAGCATATGAGAGACCTCCCATGGCGGCCATTCGGAAGGGAGCGACTCAGAAGGCTGGGGCTGACATATGTTACTCAGCGTGACGAGCCGAGTCCGTAGACACCAAACTTGTGGACTTTGGACAAACTTTTCCGTTGCGACATTCACACTAGTCTTAATGGTGTGGCACCTCAGCATATGAGAGATGACCCTTCGGAAGGGAGCGACTCAGAAGGCTGGGGCTGACATATGTTACTCAGCGTGACGAGCGAGTCCGTAGACACCAAACTTGTGGACTTTGGACAAACTTTTCCGTTGCGACATTCACACTAGTCTTAATGGTGTGGCACCTCAGCATATGAGAGATGACCCTTCGGAAGGGAGCGACTCAGAAGGCTGGGGCTGACATATGTTACTCAGCGTGACGAGCCGAGTCCGTAGACACCAAATTTGTGGACTTTGGACAAACTTTTCCGTTGCGACATTCACACTAGTCTTAATGGTGTGGCACCTCAGCATATGAGAGATGACCCTTCGGAAGGGAGCGACTCAGAAGGCTGGGGCTGACATATGTTACTCAGCGTGACGAGCCGAGTCCGTAGACACCAAACTTGTGGACTTTGGACAAACTTTTCCGTTGCGACATTCACACTAGTCTTAATGGTGTGGCACTCAGCATATGAGAGATGACCCTTCGGAAGGGAGCGACTCAGAAGGCTGGGGCTGACATATGTTACTCAGCTTGACGAGCCGAGTCCGTAGACACCCAATTTGTGGACTTTTGACAAAATTTTTCGTCGCAGCAAGCGGGCCTCGGAGACGTTTAACGAGGCATCCCTTCCGACGGGAGCGACTTCGAAGCCTGGGGCTGACATATGTTACTCAGCGTGACGAGCCGAGTCCGTAGATACCAAATTTGTGGACTTTCGAGAAAATTTTTCGGAAATTATTAAAACACAGAATTTAACCGTGTCTCCCGGCAGCATATGAGAGACCTCCCATGGCGGCCATTCGGAAGGGAGCGACTCAGAAGGCTGGGGCTGACATATGTTACTCAGCGTGACGAGCCGAGTCCGTAGACACCAAACTTGTGGACTTTGGACAAACTTTTCCGTTGCGACATTCACACTAGTCTTAATGGTGTGGCACCTCAGCATATGAGAGATGACCCTTCGGAAGGGAGCGACTCAGAAGGCTGGGGCTGACATATGTTACTCAGCGTGACGAGCCGAGTCCGTAGACACCCAATTTGTGGACTTTTGACAAAATTTTTCGTCGCAGCAAGCGGGCCTCGGACACGTTTAACGAGGCATCCCTTCCGACGGGAGCGACTTCGAAGCCTGGGGCTGACATATGTTACTCAGCGTGACGAGCCGAGTCCGTAGATACCAAATTTGTGGACTTTCGAGAAAATTTTTCGGAAATTATTAAAACACAGAATTTAACCGTGTCTCCCGGCAGCATATGAGAGACCTCCCATGGCGGCCATTCGGAAGGGAGCGACTCAGAAGGCTGGGGCTGACATATGTTACTCAGCGTGACGAGCCGAGTCCGTAGACACCAAACTTGTGGACTTTGGACAAACTTTTCCGTTGCGACATTCACACTAGTCTTAATGGTGTGGCACCTCAGCATATGAGAGATGACCCTTCGGAAGGGAGCGACTCAGAAGGCTGGGGCTGACATATGTTACTCAGCTTGACGAGCCGAGTCCGTAGACACCCAATTTGTGGACTTTTGACAAAATTTTTCGTCGCAGCAAGCGGGCCTCGGACACGTTTAACGAGGCATCCCTTCCGACGGGAGCGACTTAGAAGCCTGGGGCTGACATATGTTACTCAGCGTGACGAGCCGAGTCCGTAGATACCAAATTTGTGGACTTTCGAGAAAATTTTTCGGAAATTATTAAAACACAGAATTTAACCGTGTCTCCCGGCAGCATATGAGAGACCTCCCATGGCGGCCATTCGGAAGGGAGCGACTCAGAAGGCTGGGGCTGACATATGTTACTCAGCGTGACGAGCCGAGTCCGTAGACACCAAACTTGTGGACTTTGGACAAACTTTTCCGTTGCGACATTCACACTAGTCTTAATGGTGTGGCACCTCAGCATATGAGAGATGACCCTTCGGAAGGGAGCGACTCAGAAGGCTGGGGCTGACATATGTTACTCAGCGTGACGAGCCGAGTCCGTAGACACCAAACTTGTGGACTTTGGACAAACTTTTCCGTTGCGACATTCACACTAGTCTTAATGGTGTGGCACTCAGCATATGAGAGATGACCTTCGGAAGGGAGCGACTCAGAAGCTGGGGCTGACATATGTTACTCAGCGTGACGAGCGAGTCCGTAGACACCAACTTGTGGACTTTGGACAAACTTTTCCGTTGCGACATTCACACTAGTCTTAATGGTGTGGCACTCAGCATATGAGAGATGACCTTCGGAAGGGAGCGACTCAGAAGCTGGGGCTGACATATGTTACTCAGCTTGACGAGCCGAGTCCGTAGACACCCAATTTGTGGACTTTTGACAAAATTTTTCGTCGCAGCAAGCGGGCCTCGGAGACGTTTAACGAGGCATCCCTTCCGACGGGAGCGACTTCGAAGCCTGGGGCTGACATATGTTACTCAGCGTGACGAGCCGAGTCCGTAGATACCAAATTTGTGGACTTTCGAGAAAATTTTTCGGAAATTATTAAAACACAGAATTTAACCGTGTCTCCCGGCAGCATATGAGAGACCTCCCATGGCGGCCATTCGGAAGGGAGCGACTCAGAAGGCTGGGGCTGACATATGTTACTCAGCGTGACGAGCCGAGTCCGTAGACACCAAACTTGTGGACTTTGGACAAACTTTTCCGTTGCGACATTCACACTAGTCTTAATGGTGTGGCACCTCAGCATATGAGAGATGACCCTTCGGAAGGGAGCGACTCAGAAGGCTGGGGCTGACATATGTTACTCAGCTTGACGAGCCGAGTCCGTAGACACCCAATTTGTGGACTTTTGACAAAATTTTTCGTCGCAGCAAGCGGGCCTCGGACACGTTTAACGAGGCATCCCTTCGACGGGAGCGACTTCGAAGCTGGGGCTGACATATGTTACTCAGCGTGACGAGCGAGTCCGTAGACACCAAATTGTGGACTTTTGACAAAATTTTTTCGTCGCAGCAAGCGGGCCTCGGAGACGTTTAACGAGGCATCCCTTCCGACGGGAGCGACTTAGAAGCCTGGGGCTGACATATGTTACTCAGCGTGACGAGCGAGTCCGTAGACACCAAATTGTGGACTTTCGAGAAAATTTTTCGGAAATTATTAAAACACAGAATTTAACCGTGTCTCCGGCAGCATATGAGAGACCTCCCATGGCGGCCATTCGGAAGGGAGCGACTCAGAAGGCTGGGGCTGACATATGTTACTCAGCGTGACGAGCCGAGTCCGTAGACACCAAACTTGTGGACTTTGGACAAACTTTTCCGTTGCGACATTCACACTAGTCTTAATGGTGTGGCACCTCAGCATATGAGAGATGACCCTTCGGAAGGGAGCGACTCAGAAGGCTGGGGCTGACATATGTTACTCAGCTTGACGAGCCGAGTCCGTAGACACCCAATTTGTGGACTTTTGACAAAATTTTTCGTCGCAGCAAGCGGGCCTCGGACACGTTTAACGAGGCATCCCTTCCGACGGGAGCGACTTCGAAGCCTGGGGCTGACATATGTTACTCAGCGTGACGAGCCGAGTCCGTAGATACCAAATTTGTGGACTTTCGAGAAAATTTTTCGGAAATTATTAAAACACAGAATTTAACCGTGTCTCCCGGCAGCATATGAGAGACCTCCCATGGCGGCCATTCGGAAGGGAGCGACTCAGAAGGCTGGGGCTGACATATGTTACTCAGCGTGACGAGCCGAGTCCGTAGACACCAAACTTGTGGACTTTGGACAAACTTTTCCGTTGCGACATTCACACTAGTCTTAATGGTGTGGCACCTCAGCATATGAGAGATGACCCTTCGGAAGGGAGCGACTCAGAAGGCTGGGGCTGACATATGTTACTCAGCGTGACGAGCCGAGTCCGTAGACACCAAACTTGTGGACTTTGGACAAACTTTTCCGTTGCGACATTCACACTAGTCTTAATGGTGTGGCACCTCAGCATATGAGAGATGACCCTTCGGAAGGGAGCGACTCAGAAGGCTGGGGCTGACATATGTTACTCAGCTTGACGAGCCGAGTCCGTAGACACCCAATTTGTGGACTTTTGACAAAATTTTTCGTCGCAGCAAGCGGGCCTCGGACACGTTTAACGAGGCATCCCTTCCGACGGGAGCGACTTCGAAGCCTGGGGCTGACATATGTTACTCAGCGTGACGAGCCGAGTCCGTAGATACCAAATTTGTGGACTTTCGAGAAAATTTTTCGGAAATTATTAAAACACAGAATTTAACCGTGTCTCCCGGCAGCATATGAGAGACCTCCCATGGCGGCCATTCGGAAGGGAGCGACTCAGAAGGCTGGGGCTGACATATGTTACTCAGCGTGACGAGCCGAGTCCGTAGACACCAAACTTGTGGACTTTGGACAAACTTTTCCGTTGCGACATTCACACTAGTCTTAATGGTGTGGCACCTCAGCATATGAGAGATGACCCTTCGGAAGGGAGCGACTCAGAAGGCTGGGGCTGACATATGTTACTCAGCTTGACGAGCCGAGTCCGTAGACACCCAATTTGTGGACTTTTGACAAAATTTTTCGTCGCAGCAAGCGGGCCTCGGACACGTTTAACGAGGCATCCCTTCCGACGGGAGCGACTTCGAAGCCTGGGGCTGACATATGTTACTCAGCGTGACGAGCCGAGTCCGTAGACACCAAATTGTGGACTTTCGAGAAAATTTTTCGGAATTATTAAAACACAGAATTTAACCGTGTCTCCCGGCAGCATATGAGAGACCTCCCATGGCGGCCATTCGGAAGGGAGCGACTCAGAAGGCTGGGGCTGACATATGTTACTCAGCGTGACGAGCCGAGTCCGTAGACACCAAACTTGTGGACTTTGGACAAACTTTTCCGTTGCGACATTCACACTAGTCTTAATGGTGTGGCACCTCAGCATATGAGAGATGACCCTTCGGAAGGGAGCGACTCAGAAGGCTGGGGCTGACATATGTTACTCAGCGTGACGAGCCGAGTCCGTAGACACCAAACTTGTGGACTTTGGACAAACTTTTCCGTTGCGACATTCACACTAGTCTTAATGTGTGGCACCTCAGCATATGAGAGATGACCCTTCGGAAGGGAGCGACTCAGAAGGCTGGGGCTGACATATGTTACTCAGCTTGACGAGCCGAGTCCGTAGACACCCAATTTGTGGACTTTTGACAAAATTTTTCGTCGCAGCAAGCGGGCCTCGGACACGTTTAACGAGGCATCCCTTCCGACGGGAGCGACTTCGAAGCCTGGGGCTGACATATGTTACTCAGCGTGACGAGCCGAGTCCGTAGATACCAAATTTGTGGACTTTCGAGAAAATTTTTCGGAAATTATTAAAACACAGAATTTAACCGTGTCTCCCGGCAGCATATGAGAGACCTCCCATGGCGGCCATTCGGAAGGGAGCGACTCAGAAGGCTGGGGCTGACATATGTTACTCAGCGTGACGAGCCGAGTCCGTAGACACCAAACTTGTGGACTTTGGACAAACTTTTCCGTTGCGACATTCACACTAGTCTTAATGGTGTGGCACCTCAGCATATGAGAGATGACCCTTCGGAAGGGAGCGACTCAGAAGGCTGGGGCTGACATATGTTACTCAGCTTGACGAGCCGAGTCCGTAGACACCCAATTTGTGGACTTTTGACAAAATTTTTCGTCGCAGCAAGCGGGCCTCGGAGACGTTTAACGAGGCATCCCTTCCGACGGGAGCGACTTCGAAGCCTGGGGCTGACATATGTTACTCAGCGTGACGAGCCGAGTCCGTAGATACCAAATTTGTGGACTTTCGAGAAAATTTTTCGGAAATTATTAAAACACAGAATTTAACCGTGTCTCCCGGCAGCATATGAGAGACCTCCCATGGCGGCCATTCGGAAGGGAGCGACTCAGAAGGCTGGGGCTGACATATGTTACTCAGCGTGACGAGCCGAGTCCGTAGACACCAAACTTGTGGACTTTGGACAAACTTTTCCGTTGCGACATTCACACTAGTCTTAATGGTGTGGCACCTCAGCATATGAGAGATGACCCTTCGAAGGGAGCGACTCAGAAGGCTGGGGCTGACATATGTTACTCAGCTTGACGAGCCGAGTCCGTAGACACCCAATTTGTGGACTTTTGACAAAATTTTTCGTCGCAGCAAGCGGGCCTCGGACACGTTTAACGAGGCATCCCTTCCGACGGGAGCGACTTAGAAGCCTGGGGCTGACATATGTTACTCAGCGTGACGAGCCGAGTCCGTAGATACCAAATTTGTGGACTTTCGAGAAAATTTTTCGGAAATTATTAAAACACAGAATTTAACCGTGTCTCCCGGCAGCATATGAGAGACCTCCCATGGCGGCCATTCGGAAGGGAGCGACTCAGAAGGCTGGGGCTGACATATGTTACTCAGCGTGACGAGCCGAGTCCGTAGACACCAAACTTGTGGACTTTGGACAAACTTTTCCGTTGCGACATTCACACTAGTCTTAATGGTGTGGCACCTCAGCATATGAGAGATGACCCTTCGGAAGGGAGCGACTCAGAAGGCTGGGGCTGACATATGTTACTCAGCTTGACGAGCCGAGTCCGTAGACACCCAATTTGTGGACTTTTGACAAAATTTTTCGTCGCAGCAAGCGGGCCTCGGACACGTTTAACGAGGCATCCCTTCCGACGGGAGCGACTTCGAAGCCTGGGGCTGACATATGTTACTCAGCGTGACGAGCCGAGTCCGTAGATACCAAATTTGTGGACTTTCGAGAAAATTTTTCGGAAATTATTAAAACACAGAATTTAACCGTGTCTCCCGGCAGCATATGAGAGACCTCCCATGGCGGCCATTCGGAAGGGAGCGACTCAGAAGGCTGGGGCTGACATATGTTACTCAGCGTGACGAGCCGAGTCCGTAGACACCAAACTTGTGGACTTTTGACAAAATTTTTCGTCGCAGCAAGCGGGCCTCGGAGACGTTTAACGAGGCATCCCTTCCGACGGGAGCGACTTAGAAGCCTGGGGCTGACATATGTTACTCAGCGTGACGAGCCGAGTCCGTAGACACCCAATTTGTGGACTTTTGACAAAATTTTTCGTCGCAGCAAGCGGGCCTCGGAGACGTTTAACGAGGCATCCCTTCCGACGGGAGCGACTTAGAAGCCTGGGGCTGACATATGTTACTCAGCGTGACGAGCCGAGTCCGTAGATACCAATTTGTGGACTTTCGAGAAAATTTTTCGGAAATTATTAAAACACAGAATTTAACCGTGTCTCCCGGCAGCATATGAGAGACCTCCTAAAAAAAAAAAAAAAAAAAAAAATAAAAAAAAAAAAAAAAAAAAATAAAAAAAAAAAAATAAAAAAAAAAAAAAATAAAAAAAAAAAAAAAAAAATAAAAAAAAAAAAATAAAAAAAAAAAAAAATAAAAAAAAAAAAAATAAAAAAAAAAAAAAAATAAAAAAAAAAAAATAAAAAAAAAAAAAAAAAATAAAAAAAAAAAAAATAAAAAAAAAAAAAATAAAAAAAAAAAAAAATAAAAAAAAAAAAAAAAAAATAAAAAAAAAAAAATAAAAAAAAAAAAAAATAAAAAAAAAAAAAAAAAAAAAATAAAAAAAAAAAAAATAAAAAAAAAAAAAAATAAAAAAAAAAAAATAAAAAAAAAAAAATAAAAAAAAAAAAAAAATAAAAAAAAAAAAATAAAAAAAAAAAAAAAAAATAAAAAAAAAAAAAAATAAAAAAAAAAAAAATAAAAAAAAAAAAAAAATAAAAAAAAAAAAATAAAAAAAAAAAAAAAAAAAAAAATAAAAAAAAAAAAAAAAAAAAATAAAAAAAAAAAAATAAAAAAAAAAAAAAATAAAAAAAAAAAAAATAAAAAAAAAAAAAAAAAATAAAAAAAAAAAAAAATAAAAAAAAAAAAAATAAAAAAAAAAAAAAATAAAAAAAAAAAAAAATAAAAAAAAAAAAAAAATAAAAAAAAAAAAAAATAAAAAAAAAAAAAAATAAAAAAAAAAAAAAAAAATAAAAAAAAAAAAATAAAAAAAAAAAAAAATAAAAAAAAAAAAAAAAAAAAAATAAAAAAAAAAAAAATAAAAAAAAAAAAAAATAAAAAAAAAAAAATAAAAAAAAAAAAATAAAAAAAAAAAAAAAATAAAAAAAAAAAAAAAAAATAAAAAAAAAAAAATAAAAAAAAAAAAAAATAAAAAAAAAAAAATAAAAAAAAAAAAAAAATAAAAAAAAAAAAATAAAAAAAAAAAAAAAAAAATAAAAAAAAAAAAAATAAAAAAAAAAAAAAATAAAAAAAAAAAAAAAAAAAAAAAATAAAAAAAAAAAAAAAAAAATAAAAAAAAAAAAATAAAAAAAAAAAAATAAAAAAAAAAAAAAATAAAAAAAAAAAAATAAAAAAAAAAAAAAAATAAAAAAAAAAAAAAAAAAAAAAACAAAACTTTGTTTACAGTTGTTGGAGTCCTGTAAAATTAAGATAATACTGTGTATTGATTCGCTGTATGTTTATTATTGATTTTTCCATGCTTTCCGGAACTTCCGCTGTGTTAGTTGTGTATTGTCGCTGAGAGAATCGAGTAGCATGGAGCTAGCAGTATTAGCTTGACACGATGCTGTTTTCTTCTGTAGAGACTGATGTTCCCATGAGAGAGGAGAAAAGCGTTACTTACCATTGCCCTTTCTGTCATACATGCAGGTATGTGTGAGAATGTTAAAAGACAGCAGATGTGTGTCGTTATGTTGGTTAAAAATGATTTTGTGTTTTATCATGCCAGCTACTGGTATATGTTGAATATAAAAAACTTAAAAAGTCAATAGCTAAAAGATGTATAGCATGTATTTTATTTTGAGGTTCGATATTTTGAATTGTGGTTAAATTTGCATTTCATACACATTCACTCTTTTATTCATATTTACATTTCATATATTGCACATTCACTTTTTATTTTATTCACAGACATTACAGTATAAAAATCCACGATATGATCACCCTAAAAGTATTGTATTTTATTTCATTTTATTTGTATCACAGCTCCATCTTATTTGTGATGTGGGTGAAAATGAGGATTCGAACAAGAGAGACTGATGTGCCCATGAGAGGAGAAAAGCATTACTTACCATTGCCCTTTTTGTCATACATGCAGACAATAAACTGGCTGTTACCACGACCAGCAGCTTCAAGTGATTATTTACCGAGAAGACACACCAAAGACCGGTTACATATAGAATGTTTGAAATGTAAGTTGTAGACTTTAAGACAATGTCTTTCATGTGACCATTGTGACCACTGTAATAAGGCATAAAACGTCATAGTATACTAAGGCATAAAACGTCATAGTATACTAAGGCATAAAACGTCATAGTATACTAAGGCATAAAACGTCATAGTATAGTAAGGCATAAAACGTCATAGTATACTAAGGCATAAAACGTCATAGTATACTAAGGCATAAAACGTCATAGTATACTAAGGCATAAAAATGGCAAAAGACGTCATGTCATAATAAGGCATAAAACGTCATAGTATACTAAGGCATAAAACGTCATAGTATACTAAGGCATAAAACGTCATAGTATACTAAGGCATAAAACGTCATAGTATAGTAAGGCATAAAACGTCATAGTATACTAAGGCATAAAACGTCATAGTATAGTAAGGCATGAAACGTCATAGTATACTAAGGCATAAAACGTCATAGTATACTAAGGCATAAAACGTCATAGTATACTAAGGCATAAAACGTCATAGTATACTAAGGCATAAAACGTCATAGTATACTAAGGCATAAAACGTCATAGTATACTAAGGCATAAAACGTCATAGTATACTAAGGCATAAAAATGGCAAAAGATGTCATGTCATAATAAGGCATAAAACGTCATAGTATAGTAAGGCATAAAACGTCATAGTATACTAAGGCATAAAACGTCATAGTATACTAAGGCATAAAACGTCATAGTATACTAAGGCATAAAACGTCATAGTATACTAAGGCATAAAACGTCATAGTATACTAAGGCATAAAACGTCATAGTATACTAAGGCATAAAACGTCATAGTATACTAAGGCATAAAAATGGCAAAAGACGTCATGTCATAATAAGGCATAAAACGTCATAGTATAGTAAGGCATAAAACGTCATAGTATACTAAGGCATAAAACGTCATAGTATACTAAGGCATAAAACGTCATAGTATACTAAGGCATAAAACGTCATAGTATAGTAAGGCATGAAACGTCATAGTATACTAAGGCATAAAAATGGCAAAAGACGTCATGTCATAATAAGGCATAAAACGTCATAGTATAGTAAGGCATGAAACGTCATAGTATAGTAAGGCATAAAAATGGCAAAAGACGTCATGTCATAATAAGGCATAAAACGTCATAGTATACTAAGGCATAAAACGTCATAGTATAGTAAGGCATAAAACGTCATAGTATACTAAGGCATAAAACGTCATAGTATACTAAGGCATAAAACGTCATAGTATAGTAAGGCATAAAAATGGCAAAAGACGTCATGTCATAATAAGGCATAAAACGTCATAGTATACTAAGGCATAAAACGTCATAGTATACTAAGGCATAAAACGTCATAGTATACTAAGGCATAAAACGTCATAGTATACTAAGGCATAAAACGTCATAGTATACTAAGGCATAAAACGTCATAGTATACTAAGGCATAAAACGTCATAGTATACTAAGGCATAAAACGTCATAGTATACTAAGGCATAAAACGTCATAGTATAGTAAGGCATGAAACGTCATAGTATACTAAGGCATAAAACGTCATAGTATACTAAGGCATAAAACGTCATAGTATACTAAGGCATAAAACGTCATAGTATAGTAAGGCATAAAACGTCATAGTATACTAAGGCATAAAACGTCATAGTATACTAAGGCATAAAACGTCATAGTATACTAAGGCATAAAACGTCATAGTATAGTAAGGCATAAAACGTCATAGTATACTAAGGCATAAAACGTCATAGTATACTAAGGCATAAAACGTCATAGTATACTAAGGCATAAAACGTCATAGTATACTAAGGCATAAAACGTCATAGTATACTAAGGCATAAAACGTCATAGTATAGTAAGGCATAAAACGTCATAGTATACTAAGGCATAAAACGTCATAGTATAGTAAGGCATAAAACGTCATAGTATACTAAGGCATAAAACGTCATAGTATACTAAGGCATAAAACGTCATAGTATACTAAGGCATAAAACGTCATAGTATACTAAGGCATAAAACGTCATAGTATAGTAAGGCATAAAACGTCATAGTATACTAAGGCATAAAACGTCATAGTATACTAAGGCATAAAACGTCATAGTATAGTAAGGCATGAAACGTCATAGTATACTAAGGCATAAAACGTCATAGTATACTAAGGCATAAAACGTCATAGTATACTAAGGCATAAAACGTCATAGTATAGTAAGGCATAAAACGTCATAGTATAGTAAGGCATGAAACGTCATAGTATAGTAAGGCATGAAACGTCATAGTATACTAAGGCATAAAACGTCATAGTATACTAAGGCATAAAACGTCATAGTATACTAAGGCATAAAACGTCATAGTATAGTAAGGCATAAAACGTCATAGTATAGTAAGGCATAAAACGTCATAGTATACTAAGGCATAAAACGTCATAGTATACTAAGGCATAAAACGTCATAGTATACTAAGGCATAAAACGTCATAGTATACTAAGGCATAAAAAAGTCATAAAAAAGTCAGCATTCTATTAATAAAGAGTCAAAGGGCATAAAAAGGCATTTCTATGCCATTTTATGCTTTAGTATACTATTACTTAAGTTGACTTACTATGCTGGGACTTTTTTTTGACTCTTTATGCCTTACTATACTATGACTCTTAAATATCTTCCATACCTTATTGTCATGCTAGACTTTCCAGCGTTTATCTCCGGACTGACTTCCTGTTTTCGACTCTGCTCAGCCCTGACCATCCTGCCTCGTCTCTGCCCCAGTAAACACCTGAGCCTTCTGTCCCCGACCACGAGTTCTGCCAGTGCGAGTCCTGTTCCCCGTCTGCCCATCCCTGTGGCTGTTTGGCATTCTCCAGCTCCCTCGATGACATCTCCAGCCTGCTCCCGAACGCTCGTCACCAACAGCCCCAGCCTTCGGGTCCACGAACTTTCCCGTGTGTGTGAGCTCAGTCAACTCGCTCCACTCACCGGACCCCCAGCTCTCCAGCCCCGGACCCCTTCCTTCCTCAACTACTAATCCCCACCTGTGTCTGTTCTCTCTGCTGGTTTATCAATAAAGGTCATTACAAACTATCAATCTGTTTGGTTGTGCTGCAAGTGGGTCCTATCACACCCCGTTACATTACTATACTATGAATTGCTTGAAATTTCTTTCATGCCTTATTGTACAATTACTTTTTTATGACTTTTTATGCCTCACTATACAATGAGTGTTTATGCCTTACTATGCTATGACTTTTTAAATATCTTTCGTGCCTTATTGTACAATGACTTTTTGTGACTTTGTATACCTTCTTAAACTATTAATTAAGTTGACTTATTATGCTGTCAATTTTTTATGACTTTTTATGCCTTACTAAAAGTACTTTTAGTAAGGCATAAAAAGTCATAAAAAAGTCATAGTTAAGTAAGGGATAAAAAGTCAAAAATGAAACAGTATAGTAAGGCTTAAAACGTCATAAAAAAAGTCATAGTAAAGTAAAGAATAAAAAGTCATAAAAACGACATAGTACAGTAACGAGGCCATCTATGTAAAAATAGAGAAACCATCCCTCAACAGGGTAGGAGGTCTCAGACACCACCTATCTCCAATTTACAATGCTGCCCTTTCATCCCTTCCCAGGAGACTCAACAATCTAGCCTCCAAGAATAACAACTGTTCACAAGTGGATGGAAAGGTCAGCAGAGCGTCTTTGACATGGGCGACTGCAGCTCACCTCCCCCCCCCCTTCTCACCAAAAGTCAACTTTGTTTTCTTTTAAAAATGGTCATAATAAGGCAAAAAACCTCATAGTATACTAAGGCATAAAAACATGAAAAAATGTCACGTGATTTTAAGGAATGAAAATATAAAAAAACATCATAGTATTGTAAGGCATGAAACGTCATGGTATACTAAGGCATAAAAACATGAAAAAATTTCCACTATTTTAGAGCATAAAAATATGAAAAAACGTCACAGTATAGTAAGGCATAAAACGTCGTAGTATACTAAGCTATAAAAATGGCAAAAGACGTCATTTCATAATAAGGGATAAAACGTCATAGTATACTAAGGCATAAAAACATCAAAAAATGTCACGTTATTTTAAGGCACGAAAATATAAAAAAAACATAGTAGTAAAATAAGGCATAAAACGTCATAGTATACTAAGGCATAAAAACATGAAAAAATGTCACGTGATTTTAAGGCATGAAAATATTAAAAAACCTCATAGTATTGTAAGACATGAAACGTCATAGTATACTAAGGCATAAAAATGTCAAAATATGTCATGTCATAATAAGGCATAAAACATCATAGTATACTAAGGCATAAAAACATGAAAAAATTTCACACTATTTTAAAGAGTGAAAATATGACAAAACGTCATAGTATAGAATGGCATAAAACGTCATACTATAGTAAGGCATGAAAATTTAAAAAAAACTTCATATTATATTAAGGCATAAAAATGTTGAAAAACGTTGTAGTATACTAAGCTATAAAAATGGCAAGAGACGTCATGTCATAATAAGGGATAAAATGTCATAGTATAGTAAGGCATAAAAACATCACAAAATGTCAGACTATTTTAAGTCATAAAAACATCCAAAAATGCCATAGTATTGTAAGGCATGAAACATCATAGTATACTAAGGCATAAAAATGGCAAAAGATGTCATGTCATAATAAGGCATTAAACGTCATAGTATACTAAGGCATAAAAACATGAAAAAATGTCACACTAATTTAGAGCATAAAAATATGAAAAAACGTCACAGTATACTAAGGCATAAAACGTCATAGTATACTAAGGCATAAAAACATGAAAAAATGTCACGTGATTTTAAGACATGAAAATATTAAAAAATCTCATAGTATTGTAAGACATGAAACGTCATAGTATACTAAGGCATAAAAATGTCAAAAGATGTCATGTCATAATAAGGCATAAAACATCATAGTATACTAAGGCATAAAAACATGAAAAAATTTCACAATATTTTAAAGAGTGAAAATATGACAAAACGTCATAGTATAGAATGGCATAAAACGTCATAGTATAGTAAGGCATGAAAATTTTAAAAAAACTTCATATTATATTAAGGCATAAAAACTTTGAAAAACGTTGTAGTATACTAAGCTATAAAAATGGCAAGAGACGTCATGTCATAATAAGGGATAAAATGTCATAGTATAGTAAGGCATAAAAACATCACAAAATGTCAGACTATTTTAAGGCATAAAAACATCCAAAAATGCCATAGTATTGTAAGGCATGAAACATCATAGTATACTAAGGCATAAAAATGGCAAAAGATGTCATGTCATAATAAGGCATGAAACGTCATAGTATACTAAGGCATAAAAACATGAAAAAATGTCACACTATTTTAGAGCATAAAAATATGAAAAAACATCAAGGTATGGTAAGGCATACAACGGCATAGTATACTAAGGCATAAAAATGGCAAAAGACGCCATGTCATAATAAGGCATAAAACGTCATAGTATACTAAGGCATAAAAACATGAAAAATGTCATGTGATTTTAAGGCATGAAAATATACAAAAACATCATAGTATTGTAAGGTATGAAACGTCATAGTGTACTAAGGCATAAAAATGGCAAAAGATGTCATGTCATTACAAGACATAAAAGATCATAGTATACTAAGGCATAAAAACATGAAAAATGTCATGTGATTTTAAGGCATGAAAATATACAAAAACATCATAGTATTGTAAGGTATGAAACGTCATAGTGTACTAAGGCATAAAAATGGCAAAAGATGTCATGTCATTACAAGACATGAAACATCACAGTATACTAAGGCATAAAAATGTCAAAAGATGTCATGTCATAATAAGGCATAAAACATCATAGTATACTAAGGCATAAAAACATGAAAAAATTTCACACTATTTTAAAGAGTGAAAATATGACAAAACGTCATAGTATAGAATGGCATAAAACGTCATAGTATAGTAAGGCATGAAAATTTCAAAAAACTTCATATTATATTAAGGCATAAAAATGTTGAAAAACGTTGTAGTATACTAAGCTATAAAAATGGCAAGAGACGTCATGTCATAATAAGGGATAAAATGTCATAGTATAGTAAGGCATAAAAACATCACAAAATGTCAGACTATTTTAAGGCATAAAAACATCCAAAAATGCCATAGTATTGTAAGGCATGAAACATCATAGTATACTAAGGCATAAAAATGGCAAAAGATGTCATGTCATAATAAGGCATGAAACGTCATAGTATACTAAGGCATAAAAACATGAAAAAATGTCACACTATTTTAGAGCATAAAAATATGAAAAAACATAGTAGTAAAATAAGGCATAAAACGTCATAGTATACTAAGGCATAAAAACATGAAAAAATGTCACGTGATTTTAAGACATGAAAATATTAAAAAATCTCATAGTATTGTAAGACATGAAACGTCATAGTATACTAAGGCATAAAAATGTCAAAAGATGTCATGTCATAATAAGGCATAAAACGTCATATTATATTAAGGCATAAAAACTTTGAAAAACGTTGTAGTATACTAAGCTATAAAAATGGCAAGAGACGTCATGTCATAATAAGGGATAAAATGTCATAGTATAGTAAGGCATAAAAACATCACAAAATGTCAGACTATTTTAAGGCATAAAAACATCCAAAAATGCCATAGTATTGTAAGGCATGAAACATCATAGTATACTAAGGCATAAAAATGGCAAAAGATGTCATGTCATATTAAGGCATGAAACGTCATAGTATACTAAGGCATAAAAACATGAAAAAATGTCACGTGATTTTAAGGCATGAAAATATACAAAAACATCATAGTATTGTAAGGTATGAAACGTCATAGTGTACTAAGGCATAAAAATGGCAAAAGATGTCATGTCATTACAAGACATAAAAGATCATAGTATACTAAGGCATAAAAACATGAAAAAATTTCACACTATTTTAAAGCATAAAAATATGAAAAAACGTCATAGTATACTAAGGCATAAAATGTCATAGTATAGTAAGGCATGAAAATTTAAAAAAAAATGTCATATTATATTAAGGCATAAAAATGTTGAAAAACGTCATAGTATACTAAGGCATAAAAACATGAAAAAATTTTACACTATTTTAGAGCATAAAAATATGAAAAAACCTCATAGTATGGTAAGGCATATAACGGCATAGTATATTAAGGCATAAAAATGGCAAAAGACGCCATGTCATAATAAGGCATAAAACGTCATAGTATACTAAGGAATAAAAACATGAAAAAATGTCACGTGATTTTAAGGCATGAAAATATAAAAAAACATCATAGTATTGTAAGGCATGAAACATCATGGTATACTAAGGCATAAAAACATGAAAAAATTTCACACTATTTTAAGGCATGAAAATATTAAAAAATCTCATAGTATTGTAAGACATGAAACGTCATAGTATACTAAGGCATAAAAATGTCAAAAGATGTCATGTCATAATAAGGCATAAAACATCATAGTATACTAAGGCATAAAAACATGAAAAAATTTCACACTATTTTAAAGAGTGAAAATATGACAAAACGTCATAGTATAGAATGGCATAAAACGTCATAGTATAGTAAGGCATGAAAATTTAAAAAAACTTCATATTATATTAAGGCATAAAAACTTTGAAAAACGTTGTAGTATACTAAGCTATAAAAATGGCAAAAGATGTCATGTCATAATAAGGCATAAAACGTCATAGTATACTAAGGCATAAAAACATCAAAAAATGTCAGACTATTTTAAGGCATAAAAACATCCAAAAATGCCATAGTATTGTAAGGCATGAAATATCATAGTATACTAAGGCATAAAAATGGCAAAAGATGTCATGTCATAATAAGGCATGAAACGTCATAGTATACTAAGGCATAAAAACATGAAAAAATGTCACACTATTTTAGAGCATAAAAATATGAAAAAACATCAAGGTATGGTAAGGCATACAACGGCATAGTATACTAAGGCATAAAAACATGAAAAAATGTCACGTGATTTTAAGGCATGAAAATATAAAAAAACATCATAGTATTGTAAGGCATGAAACGTCATAGTGTACTAAGGCATAAAAATGGCAAAAGATGTCATGTCATTACAAGACATAAAAGATCATAGTATACTAAGGCATAAAATGTTATAGTATAGTAAGGCATGAAAATTTAAAAAAAAATTTCATATTATATTAAGGCATAAAAATGTTGAAAAACGTCATAGTATACTAAGGCATAAAAACATGAAAAAATTTTACACTATTTTAGAGCATAAAAATATGAAAAAACCTCATAGTATGGTAAGGCATATAACGGCATAGTATATTAAGGCATAAAAATGGCAAAAGACGCCATGTCATAATAAGGCATAAAACGTCATAGTATAGTAAGGCATAAAAACATCACAAAATGTCAGACTATTTTAAGGCATAAAAACATCCAAAAATGCCATAGTATTGTAAGGCATGAAATATCATAGTATACTAAGGCATAAAAATGGCAAAAGATGTCATGTCATAATAAGGCATGAAACGTCATAGTATACTAAGGCATAAAAACATGAAAAAATGTCACACTATTTTAGAGCATAAAAATATGAAAAAACATCAAGGTATGGTAAGGCATACAACGGCATAGTATACTAAGGCATAAAAACATGAAAAATGTCATGTGATTTTAAGGCATGAAAATATAAAAAAACATCATAGTATTGTAAGGCATGAAACGTCATAGTGTACTAAGGCATAAAAATGGCAAAAGATGTCATGTCATTACAAGACATAAAAGATCATAGTATACTAAGGCATAAAATGTTATAGTATAGTAAGGCATGAAAATTTAAAAAAAAATTTCATATTATATTAAGGCATAAAAATGTTGAAAAACGTCATAGTATACTAAGGCATAAAAACATGAAAAAATTTCACACTATTTTAGAGCATAAAAATATGAAAAAACGCCATATAATAGTAAGGCATAAAACGTCGTAGTATACTAAGCTATAAAAATGGCAAAAGACGTCATGTCATAATAAGGCATAAAACGTCATAGAATACTATGGCATAAAAACATCAAAAAATGTCACGTTATTTTAAGGCACGAAAATATTAAAAAACGTCATGGTATACTAAGGCATAAAACGTCATAGTATACTAAGGCATAAAAATGGCAAAAGACGTCATGTCATAATAAGGCATAAAACGTCATAGAATACTAAGGCATAAAAACATCAAAAAATGTCACGTTATTTTAAGGCACGAAAATATTAAAAAACGTCATAGTATACTAAGGCATAAAACGTCATAGTATAGTAAGGCATGAAAATTTCAAAAAAATTCATATTATATTAAGGCATAAAAATGTTGAAAAACGTTGTAGTATACTAAGCTATAAAAATGGCAAGAGACGTCATGTCATAATAAGGGATAAAATGTCATAGTATACTAAGGCATAAAAACATGAAAAAATTTCACACTATTTTAGAGCATAAAAATATGAAAAAACATCATAGTATGGTAAGGCATAAAACGTCGTAGTATACTAAGCTATAAAAATGGCAAAAGATGTCATGTCATAATAAGGCATAAAACGTCATAGAATACTAAGGCATAAAAACATGAAAAAATGTCACGTGATTTTAAGGCATGAAAATATAAAAAAACATCATAGTAATGTAAGGCATGAAACGTCATAGTATACTAAGGCATAACAACATGAAAAAATTTCACACTATTTTAAAGAGTGAAAATATGACAAAACGTCATAGTATAGAATGGCATAAAACGTCATAGTATAGTAAGGCATGAAAATTTTAAAAAAACTTCATATTATATTAAGGCATAAAAATGTTGAAAAACGTTGTAGTATACTAAGCTATAAAAATGGCAAGAGACGTCATGTCATAATAAGGGATAAAATGTCATAGTATAGTAAGGCATAAAAACATCACAAAATGTCAGACTATTTTAAGGCATAAAAACATCCAAAAATGCCATAGTATTGTAAGGCATGAAACATCATAGTATACTAAGGCATAAAAATGGCAAAAGATGTCATGTCATAATAAGGCATGAAACGTCATAGTATACTAAGGCATAAAAACATGAAAAAATGTCACACTATTTTAGAGCATAAAAATATGAAAAAACATCATAGTAATGTAAGGCATGAAAATATAAAAAAACGTCATAGTATACTAAGGCATAAAAACATGAAAAAATGTCACGTGATTTTAAGACATGAAAATATTAAAAAAATCTCATAGTATTGTAAGACATGAAACGTCATAGTATACTAAGGCATAAAAATGTCAAAAGATTTCATGTCATAATAAGGCATAAAACTTCATATTATATTAAGGCATAAAAACTTTGCAAAACGTTGTAGTATACTAAGCTATAAAAATGGCAAGAGACGTCATGTCATAATAAGGGATAAAATGTCATAGTATAGTAAGGCATAAAAACATCACAAAATGTCAGACTATTTTAAGGCATAAAAACATCCAAAAATGCCATAGTATTGTAAGGCATGAAACATCATAGTATACTAAGGCATAAAAATGGCAAAAGATGTCATGTCATATTAAGGCATGAAACGTCATAGTATACTAAGGCATAAAAACATGAAAAAATGTCACGTGATTTTAAGGCATGAAAATATACAAAAACATCATAGTATTGTAAGGTATGAAACGTCATAGTGTACTAAGGCATAAAAATGGCAAAAGATGTCATGTCATTACAAGACATAAAAGATCATAGTATACTAAGGCATAAAAACATGAAAAAATTTCACACTATTTTAAAGCATAAAAATATGAAAAAACGTCATAGTATACTAAGGCATAAAATGTCATAGTATAGTAAGGCATGAAAATTTAAAAAAAAATGTCATATTATATTAATGCATAAAAATGTTGAAAAACGTCATAGTATACTAAGGCATAAAAACATGAAAAAATTTTACACTATTTTAGAGCATAAAAATATGAAAAAACCTCATAGTATGGTAAGGCATATAACGGCATAGTATATTAAGGCATAAAAATGGCAAAAGACGCCATGTCATAATAAGGCATAAAACGTCATAGTATACTAAGGAATAAAAACATGAAAAAATGTCACGTGATTTTAAGGCATGAAAATATAAAAAAACATCATAGTATTGTAAGGCATGAAACATCATGGTATACTAAGGCATAAAAACATGAAAAAATTTCACACTATTTTAAGGCATGAAAATATTAAAAAATCTCATAGTATTGTAAGACATGAAACGTCATAGTATACTAAGGCATAAAAATGTCAAAAGATGTCATGTCATAATAAGGCATAAAACATCATAGTATACTAAGGCATAAAAACATGAAAAAATTTCACAATATTTTAAAGAGTGAAAATATGACAAAACGTCATAGTATAGAATGGCATAAAACGTCATAGTATAGTAAGGCATGAAAATTTTAAAAAAACTTCATATTATATTAAGGCATAAAAATGTTGAAAAACGTTGTAGTATACTAAGCTATAAAAATGGCAAGAGACGTCATGTCATAATAAGGGATAAAATGTCATAGTATAGTAAGGCATAAAAACATCACAAAATGTCAGACTATTTTAAGGCATAAAAACATCCAAAAATGCCATAGTATTGTAAGGCATGAAATATCATAGTATACTAAGGCATAAAAATGGCAAAAGATGTCATGTCATAATAAGGCATGAAACGTCATAGTATACTAAGGCATAAAAACATGAAAAAATGTCACACTATTTTAGAGCATAAAAATATGAAAAAACATCAAGGTATGGTAAGGCATGAAAATATACAAAAACATCATAGTATACTAAGGCATAAAAACATGAAAAAATGTCATGTGATTTTAAGGCATGAAAATATAAAAAAACATCATAGTATTGTAAGGCATGAAACGTCATAGTGTACTAAGGCATAAAAATGGCAAAAGATGTCATGTCATTACAAGACATAAAAGATCATAGTATACTAAGGCATAAAATGTTATAGTATAGTAAGGCATGAAAATTTAAAAAAAATTTCATATTATATTAAGGCATAAAAATGTTGAAAAACGTCATAGTATACTAAGGCATAAAAACATGAAAAAATTTTACACTATTTTAGAGCATAAAAATATGAAAAAACCTCAAGGTATGGTAAGGCATATAACGGCATAGTATATTAAGGCATAAAAATGGCAAAAGACGCCATGTCATAATAAGGCATAAAACGTCATAGTATAGTAAGGCATAAAAACATCACAAAATGTCAGACTATTTTAAGGCATAAAAACATCCAAAAATGCCATAGTATTGTAAGGCATGAAATATCATAGTATACTAAGGCATAAAAATGGCAAAAGATGTCATGTCATAATAAGGCATGAAACGTCATAGTATACTAAGGCATAAAAACATGAAAAAATGTCACACTATTTTAGAGCATAAAAATATGAAAAAACATCAAGGTATGGTAAGGCATACAACGGCATAGTATACTAAGGCATAAAAACATGAAAAATGTCATGTGATTTTAAGGCATGAAAATATAAAAAAACATCATAGTATTGTAAGGCATGAAACGTCATAGTGTACTAAGGCATAAAAATGGCAAAAGATGTCATGTCATTACAAGACATAAAAGATCATAGTATACTAAGGCATAAAATGTTATAGTATAGTAAGGCATGAAAATTTAAAAAAAATTTCATATTATATTAAGGCATAAAAATGTTGAAAAACGTCATAGTATACTAAGGCATAAAAACATGAAAAAATTTCACACTATTTTAGAGCATAAAAATATGAAAAAACGCCATATAATAGTAAGGCATAAAACGTCGTAGTATACTAAGCTATAAAAATGGCAAAAGACGTCATGTCATAATAAGGCATAAAACGTCATAGAATACTATGGCATAAAAACATCAAAAAATGTCACGTTATTTTAAGGCACGAAAATATTAAAAAACGTCATGGTATACTAAGGCATAAAACGTCATAGTATACTAAGGCATAAAAATGGCAAAAGACGTCATGTCATAATAAGGCATAAAATTTCATAGAATACTAAGGCATAAAAACATCAAAAAATGTCACGTTATTTTAAGGCACGAAAATATTAAAAAACGTCATAGTATACTAAGGCATAAAACGTCATAGTATAGTAAGGCATGAAAATTTCAAAAAACGTCATATTATATTAAGGCATAAAAGTGTTGAAAAACGTTGTAGTATACTAAGCTATAAAAATGGCAAGAGACGTCATGTCATAATAAGGGATAAAATGTCACAGTATACTAAGGCATAAAAACATGAAAAAATTTCACACTATTTTAGAGCATAAAAATATGAAAAAACATCATAGTATGGTAAGGCATAAAACGTCGTAGTATACTAAGCTATAAAAATGGCAAAAGATGTCATGTCATAATAAGGCATAAAACTTCATAGAATACTAAGGCATAAAAACATGAAAAAATGTCACGTGATTTTAAGGCATGAAAATATAAAAAAACATCATAGTAATGTAAGGCATGAAACGTCATAGTATACTAAGGCATAAAAACATGAAAAAATTTCACACTATTTTAGAGCATAAAAATATGAAAAAACATCATAGTATGGTAAGGCATACAACGGCATAGTATACTAAAGCATTAAAATGGCAAAAGACACCATGTCATAATAAGGCATAAAACGTCATAGTATACTAAGGCATAAAAACCTGAAAAAATGTCACACTATTTTAGAGCATAAAAATATGAAAAAACATCATAGTATGGTAAGGCATAAAACGTCATAGTATGCTAAGGCATAAAAATGGCAAAAGACGTCATGTCATAATAAGGCATAAAACGTCATAGAATACTAATGCATAAAAACATCAAAAAAATGTCATACTATTTTAGAGCATAAAAACGTTAAAAAACGTCATAGTATAATATGGCATAAAACGTCATAGTATACTAAGGCATGAAAATTTCAAAAAACTTCATATTATATTAAGGCATAAAAATGTTGAAAAACGTTGCAGTATACTAAGCTATAAAAATGGCAAGAGACGTCATGTCATAATAAGGGATAAAATGTCACAGTATACTAAGGCATAAAACGTCATAGTATACTAAGGCATAAAAACCTGAAAAAATGTCACACTATTTTAGAGCATAAAAATATGAAAAAACATCATAGTATGGTAAGGCATGAAACGTCATAGTATACTAAGGCATAAAAATGGCAAAAGACGCCATGTCATAATAAGGCATTAAACGTCATAGTATACTAAGGCATAAAAACATGAAAAATGTCACGTGATTTTAAGGCATGAAAATATACAAAACCATCATAGTATTGTAAGGCATGAAACGTCATAGTATACTAAGGCATAAAAACATCACAAAATGTCAGACTATTTTAAGTCATAAAAACATCCAAAAATGCCATAGTATTGTAAGGCATGAAACATCATAGTATACTAAGGCATAAAAATGGCAAAAGATGTCATGTCATTACAAGACATAAAAGATCATAGTATACTAAGGCATAAAAACATGAAAAAATTTCACACTATTTTAAAGCATAAAAATATGAAAAAACGTCACAGTATAGTAAGGCATAAAAGGTCATATTATACTAAGGCATAAAAACATGAAAAAATTTCACACTATTTTAGAGCATAAAAATATGAAAAAATATCATAGTATGGTAAGGCATGAAACGTCATAGTATACTAAGGCATAAAAACATGAAAAATGTCACGTGATTTTAAGGCATGAAAATATACAAAAACATCATAGTATTGTAAGGCATGAAACGTCATAGTATACTAAGGCATAAAAATGGCAAAAGATGTCATGTCATTACAAGACATAAAAGATCATAGTATACTAAGGCATAAAAACATGAAAAAATTTCACACTATTTTAAAGAGTGAAAATATGACAAAACGTCATAGTATAGAATGGCATAAAACGTCATAGTATAGTAAGCCATGAAAATTTTAAAAAAACTTCATATTATATTAAGGCATAAAAATGTTGAAAAACGTTGTAGTATACTAAGCTATAAAAATGGCAAGAGAAGTTATGTCATAATAAGGGATAAAATGTCATAGTATAGTAAGGCATAAAAACATGAAAAAATGTCACACTATTTTAGAGCATAAAAATATGAAAAAACGTCACGTGATTTTAAGGCATGAAAATATTAAAAAATCTCATAGTATTGTAAGACATGAAACGTCATAGTGTACTAAGGCATAAAAATGGCAAAAGATGTCATGTCATTACAAGACATAAAAGATCATAGTATACTAAGGCATAAAAACATGAAAAAATTTCACACTATTTTAAAGCATAAAAATATGAAAAAACGTCATAGTATACTAAGACATAAAAATGGCAAAAGACGCCATGTCATCATAAGGATTAAACGTCGTAGTATACTAAGGCATAAAAATGGCAAAAGACGCCATGTCATAATAAGGCATAAAACGTCGTAGAATACTAAGGCATAAAAACATGAAAAAATTTCACACTATTTTAGAGCATAAAAATATGAAAAAACATCATAGTATGGTAAGGCATACAACGGCATAGTATACTAAAGCATTAAAATGGCAATAGACACCATGTCATAATAAGGCATAAAACGTCATAGAATACTAAGGCATAAAAACATCAAAAAATGTCACGTTATTTTAAGGCACGAAAATATTAAAAAACGCCATAGTATAGTAAGGCATAAAACGTCGTAGCATACTAAGGCATAAAAATGGCAAAAGACGTCATGTCATAATAAGGCATAAAACGTCATAGAATACTTAAGGCATAAAAACATGAAAAAATGTCACGTGATTTTAAGGCATGAAAATATAAAAAAACATCATAGTAATGTAAGGCATGAAACGTCATAGTATACTAAGGCATAAAAACATGAAAAAATTTCACACTATTTTAGAGCATAAAAATATGAAAAAACATCATAGTATGGTAAGGCATACAACGGCATAGTATACTAAAGCATTAAAATGGCAAAAGACACTATGTCATAATAAGGCATAAAACATCATAGAATACTAAGGCATAAAAACATCAAAAAATGTCACGTTATTTTAAGGCACGAAAATATTAAAAAATCTCATAGTATTGTAAGACATGAAACATCATAGTATACTAAGGCATAAAAATGTCAAAAGATGTCATGTCATAATAAGGCATAAAACATCATAGTATACTAAGGCATAAAAACATGAAAAAATTTCACACTATTTTAAAGAGTGAAAATATGACAAAACGTCATAGTATAGAATGGCATAAAACGTCATTAGATAGTAAGGCATGAAAATTTTAAAAAAACTTCATATTATATTAAGGCATAAAAATGTTGAAAAACGTTGTAGTATACTAAGCTATAAAAATGGCAAGAGACGTCATGTCATAATAAGGGATAAAATGTCATAGTATAGTAAGGCATAAAAACATCACAAAATGTCAGACTATTTTAAGGCATAAAAACATCCAAAAATGCCATAGTATTGTAAGGCATGAAACATCATAGTATACTAAGGCATAAAAATGGCAAAAGATGTCATGTCATAATAAGGCATGAAACGTCATAGTATACTAAGGCATAAAAACATGAAAAAATGTCACACTATTTTAGAGCATAAAAATATGAAAAAACATAGTAGTAAAATAAGGCATAAAACGTCATAGTATACTAAGGCATAAAAACATGAAAAAATGTCACGTGATTTTAAGACATGAAAATATTAAAAAAATCTCATAGTATTGTAAGACATGAAACGTCATAGTATACTAAGGCATAAAAATGTCAAAAGATTTCATGTCATAATAAGGCATAAAACTTCATATTATATTAAGGCATAAAAACTTTGCAAAACGTTGTAGTATACTAAGCTATAAAAATGGCAAGAGACGTCATGTCATAATAAGGAATAAAATGTCATAGTATAGTAAGGCATAAAAACATCACAAAATGTCAGACTATTTTAAGGCATAAAAACATCCAAAAATGCCATAGTATTGTAAGGCATGAAACATCATAGTATACTAAGGCATAAAAATGGCAAAAGATGTCATGTCATATTAAGGCATGAAACGTCATAGTATACTAAGGCATAAAAACATGAAAAATGTCATGTGATTTTAAGGCATGAAAATATACAAAAACATCATAGTATTGTAAGGTATGAAACGTCATAGTGTACTAAGGCATAAAAATGGCAAAAGATGTCATGTCATTACAAGACATAAAAGATCATAGTATACTAAGGCATAAAAACATGAAAAAATTTCACACTATTTTAAAGCATAAAAATATGAAAAAACGTCATAGTATACTAAGGCATAAAATGTCATAGTATAGTAAGGCATGAAAATTTAAAAAAAAATTTCACATTATATTAATGCATAAAAATGTTGAAAAACGTCATAGTATACTAAGGCATAAAAACATGAAAAAATTTTACACTATTTTAGAGCATAAAAATATGAAAAAACATCATAGTATGGTAAGGCATACAACGGCATAGTATACTAAAGCATTAAAATGGCAATAGACACCATGTCATAATAAGGCATAAAACGTCATAGAATACTAAGGCATAAAAACATCAAAAAATGTCACGTTATTTTAAGGCACGAAAATATTAAAAAACGCCATAGTATAGTAAGGCATAAAACGTCGTAGCATACTAAGGCATAAAAATGGCAAAAGACGTCATGTCATAATAAGGCATAAAACGTCATAGAATACTAAGGCATAAAAACATGAAAAATGTCACGTGATTTTAAGGCATGAAAATATAAAAAAACATCATAGTAATGTAAGGCATGAAACGTCATAGTATACTAAGGCATAAAAACATGAAAAAATTTCACACTATTTTAGAGCATAAAAATATGAAAAAACATCATAGTATGGTAAGGCATACAACGGCATAGTATACTAAAGCATTAAAATGGCAAAAGACACTATGTCATAATAAGGCATAAAACATCATAGAATACTAAGGCATAAAAACATCAAAAAATGTCACGTTATTTTAAGGCACGAAAATATTAAAAAATCTCATAGTATTGTAAGACATGAAACGTCATAGTATACTAAGGCATAAAAATGTCAAAAGATGTCATGTCATAATAAGGCATAAAACATCATAGTATACTAAGGCATAAAAACATGAAAAAATTTCACAATATTTTAAAGAGTGAAAATATGACAAAACGTCATAGTATAGAATGGCATAAAACGTCATAGTATAGTAAGGCATGAAAATTTTAAAAAAACTTCATATTATATTAAGGCATAAAAATGTTGAAAAACGTTGTAGTATACTAAGCTATAAAAATGGCAAGAGACGTCATGTCATAATAAGGGATAAAATGTCATAGTATAGTAAGGCATAAAAACATCACAAAATGTCAGACTATTTTAAGGCATAAAAACATCCAAAAATGCCATAGTATTGTAAGGCATGAAACATCATAGTATACTAAGGCATAAAAATGGCAAAAGATGTCATGTCATAATAAGGCATGAAACGTCATAGTATACTAAGGCATAAAAACATCAAAAAATGTCACGTTATTTTAAGGCACGAAAATATGAAAAAACGTCATAGTATACTAAGGCATAAAACGTCATAGTATACTAAGGCATAAAAACATGAAAAATGTCACGTGATTTTAAGACATGAAAATATTAAAAAATCTCATAGTATTGTAAGACATGAAACGTCATAGTATACTAAGGCATAAAAATGTCAAAAGATGTCATGTCATAATAAGGCATGAAAATTTAAAAAAAACTTCATATTATATTAAGGCATAAAAACTTTGAAAAACGTTGTAGTATACTAAGCTATAAAAATGGCAAGAGACGTCATGTCATAATAAGGGATAAAATGTCATAGTATAGTAAGGCATAAAAACATCACAAAATGTCAGACTATTTTAAGGCATAAAAACATCCAAAAATGCCATAGTATTGTAAGGCATGAAACATCATAGTATACTAAGGCATAAAAATGGCAAAAGATGTCATGTCATATTAAGGCATGAAACGTCATAGTATACTAAGGCATAAAAACATGAAAAATGTCATGTGATTTTAAGGCATGAAAATATACAAAAACATCATAGTATTGTAAGGTATGAAACGTCATAGTGTACTAAGGCATAAAAATGGCAAAAGATGTCATGTCATTACAAGACATAAAAGATCATAGTATACTAAGGCATAAAAACATGAAAAAATTTCACACTATTTTAAAGCATAAAAATATGAAAAAACGTCATAGTATACTAAGGCATAAAATGTCATAGTATAGTAAGGCATGAAAATTAAAAAAAAAATTTCATATTATATTAATGCATAAAAATGTTGAAAAACGTCATAGTATACTAAGGCATAAAAACATGAAAAAATTTTACACTATTTTAGAGCATAAAAATATGAAAAAACCTCATAGTATGGTAAGGCATATAACGGCATAGTATATTAAGGCATAAAAATGGCAAAAGACGCCATGTCATAATAAGGCATAAAACGTCATAGTATACTAAGGAATAAAAACATGAAAAAATGTCACGTGATTTTAAGGCATGAAAATATAAAAAAACATCATAGTATTGTAAGGCATGAAACATCATGGTATACTAAGGCATAAAAACATGAAAAAATTTCACACTATTTTAAGGCATGAAAATATTAAAAAATCTCATAGTATTGTAAGACATGAAACGTCATAGTATACTAAGGCATAAAAATGTCAAAAGATGTCATGTCATAATAAGGCATAAAACATCATAGTATACTAAGGCATAAAAACATGAAAAAATTTCACAATATTTTAAAGAGTGAAAATATGACAAAACGTCATAGTATAGAATGGCATAAAACGTCATAGTATAGTAAGGCATGAAAATTTTAAAAAAACTTCATATTATATTAAGGCATAAAAATGTTGAAAAACGTTGTAGTATACTAAGCTATAAAAATGGCAAGAGACGTCATGTCATAATAAGGGATAAAATGTCATAGTATAGTAAGGTATAAAAACATCACAAAATGTCAGACTATTTTAAGGCATAAAAACATCCAAAAATGCCATAGTATTGTAAGGCATGAAACATCATAGTATACTAAGGCATAAAAATGGCAAAAGATGTCATGTCATAATAAGGCATGAAACGTCATAGTATACTAAGGCATAAAAACATGAAAAAATGTCACACTATTTTAGAGCATAAAAATATGAAAAAACATCAAGGTATGGTAAGGCATACAACGGCATAGTATACTAAGGCATAAAAACATGAAAAATGTCATGTGATTTTAAGGCATGAAAATATAAAAAAACATCATAGTATTGTAAGGCATGAAACGTCATAGTGTACTAAGGCATAAAAATGGCAAAAGATGTCATGTCATTACAAGACATAAAAGATCATAGTATACTAAGGCATAAAAACATGAAAAAATTTCACACTATTTTAAAGCATAAAAATATGAAAAAACGTCATAGTATACTAGGCATAAAAATGGCAAAAGACGCCATGTCATAATAAGGCATAAAACGTCGTAGTATACTAAGGCATAAAAATGGCAAAAGACGCCATGTCATAATAAGGCATAAAACGTCATAGAATACTAAGGCATAAAAACATGAAAAAATTTCACACTATTTTAGAGCATAAAAATATGAAAAAACATCATAGTATGGTAAGGCATACAACGGCATAGTATACTAAAGCATTAAAATGGCAAAAGACACCATGTCATAATAAGGCATAAAACGTCATAGAATACTAAGGCATAAAAACATCAAAAAATGTCACGTTATTTTAAGGCACGAAAATATTAAAAAACGCCATAGTATAGTAAGGCATAAAACGTCGTAGTATAGTAAGGCATAAAAATGGCAAAAGACGTCATGTCATAATAAGGCATAAAACGTCATAGAATACTAAGGCATAAAAACATCAAAAAATGTCACGTTATTTTAAGGCACGAAAATATTAAAAAACGTCATAGTATACTAAGGCATAAAACGTCATAGTATACTAAGGCATAAAAATGGCAAAAGACGTCATGTCATAATAAGGCATAAAACGTCATAGAATACTAAGGCATAAAAACATCAAAAAATGTCACGTTATTTTAAGGCACGAAAATATTAAAAAACGTCATAGTATACTAAGGCATAAAACGTCATAGTATACTAAGGCATAAAAACATCATAGTATGGTAAGGCATAAAACGTCATAGTATACTAAGGCATAAAACGTCATAGAATACTAATGCATAAAAACATGAAAAAAATGTCATACTATTTTAGAGCATAAAAACGTTAAAAAACGTCATAGTATAATATGGCATAAAACGTCATAGTATACTAAGGCATGAAAATTTCAAAAAACTTCATATTATATTAAGGCATAAAAATGTTGAAAAACGTTGTAGTATACTAAGCTATAAAAATGGCAAGAGACGTCATGTCATAATAAGGGATAAAATGTCATAGTATAGTAAGGCATAAAAACATCAAAAAATGTCAGACTATTTTAAGGCATAAAAACATCCAAAAATGCCATAGTATTGTAAGGCATGAAACATCATAGTATACTAAGGCATAAAAATGGCAAAAGACGTCATGTCATAATAAGGCATAAAACGTCATAGAATACTAATGCATAAAAACATGAAAAAAATGTCATACGATTTTAGAGCATAAAAACGTTAAAAAACGTCATAGTATAATATGGCATAAAACGTCATAGTATAGTAAGGCATGAAAATTTCAAAAAACTTCATATTATACTAAGGCATAAAAATGTTGAAAAACGTTGTAGTATACTAAGCTATAAAAATGGCAAGAGACGTCATGTCATAATAAGGGATAAAATGTCACACTATACTAAGGCATAAAACGTCATAGTATACTAAGGCATAAAAACATGAAAAAATTTCACACTATTTTAGAGCATAAAAATATGAAAAAACATCATAGTATGGTAAGGCATACAACGGCATAGTATACTAAAGCATTAAAATGGCAAAAGACACCATGTCATAATAAGGAATAAAATGTCATAGTATACTAAGGCATAAAAACATGAAAAATGTCATGTGATTTTAAGGCATGAAAATATACAAAAACATCATAGTATTGTAAGGCATGAAACGTCATAGTATACTAAGGCATAAAAACATGAAAAAATGTCACACTATTTTAGAGCATAAAAATATGAAAAAACATCATAGTATACTAAGGCATAAAATGTCATAGTATAGTAAGGCATGAAAATTTAAAAAAAAATTCATATTATATTAAGGCATAAAAATGTTGAAAAACGTCATAGTATACTAAGACATAAAACGTCATAGTATACTAAGGCATAAAAATGGCAAAAGACGCCATGTCATAATAAGGCATAAAACGTCATAGTATACTAAGGCATAAAAAGTCATAAAAAAGTCATATTTTAGTAAGGCATAAAAAGTCATAAAAACAACATAGTATAGCAAGGCATAAAAAGTCATATTATAGTAAGACATAAAAAGTCATAAAAAAGTCATAGTTTAGTAAGGCATAAAAAGTCATGAAAAATTAATAGTATAGTAAGGCATGAAAAGGCAGCATAGGAAGGCATAAAAGGTCATAGTATAGTAAGACTTAAAAATCATAAAAAAGTCATATTTTAGTAAGGAATAAAAAGTCATAAAAACAACATACTATAGCAAAGCATAAAATGTCATAAAAAAGTCATAGTTAAGTAAGGCATGAAAAGACATAGTATAGTAAGGTGTAAAAAGTCATAGTAAAGTAAGACATAAAAAGTCATAAAAAAGTCATATTTTAGTAAGGCATAAAAAGTAATAATAACGACATAGTATAGTAATGCATAAAAAGTCATAGTATAGTAAAGAATAAAAAGTCATAAAAACATCATAGTAAAGTAAGGTATAAAAAGTCATAAAAAGTCATAGTATATTAAGGTATAAAAAGTCATAAAAAAATTCATAGTAAAGTAAGGCTTGAAACGTCATAAAAAAGTAAGGCATAAAGGGTAAAAAAAAACTACATAGTATGGTAAGGCATAAAAAATTCATAAAAAAGTCATATTTTAGTAAGGCATAAAAAGTCATAAAAACGACATAGTATAGTAAGGCATAAAAAGTCATAGTATAGTAAGTCATAAAAAGTCATAAAAAATTCATAGAATACTAAGGCATGAAAAGACAGTATAGCAAGGCACAAAAAGTCATAATATAGTAAGGCATAAAAAGTCAAAAATGACAGTATAGTAAGGCATAAAGAGACATAAAAACAACATAGTATAGCAAGGCATAAAAAGTCATAGTATAGTAAGACATATAAAGTCATAAAAAAGTCATAGTTTAGTAAGGCATAAAAAGTAATAAAAACGACATAGTATAGTAAGGCATAAAAAGTCATATGATAGTAAAGAATAAAAAGTCATAAAAAAGTCATAGTATAATAAGGCATGGAAAGACATAGTATGAGAGATGACCCTTCGAAGGGAGCGACTCAGAAGGCTGGGGCTGACATATGTTACTCAGCGTGACGAGCCGAGTCCGTAGATACCAAATTTGTGGACTTTCGAGAAAATTTTTCGGAAATTATTAAAACACAGAATTTAACCGTGTCTCCCGGCAGCATATGAGAGATGACCCTTCGGAAGGGAGCGACTCAGAAGGCTGGGGCTGACATATGTTACTCAGCTTGACGAGCCGAGTCCGTAGATACCAAATTTGTGGACTTTCGAGAAAATTTTTCGGAAATTATTAAAACACAGAATTTAACCGTGTCTCCCGGCAGCATATGAGAGATGACCCTTCGGAAGGGAGCGACTCAGAAGGCTGGGGCTGACATATGTTACTCAGCGTGACGAGCCGAGTCCGTAGATACCAAATTTGTGGACTTTCGAGAAAATTTTTCGGAAATTATTAAAACACAGAATTTAACCGTGTCTCCCGGCAGCATATGAGAGATGACCCTTCGGAAGGGAGCGACTCAGAAGGCTGGGGCTGACATATGTTACTCAGCGTGACGAGCCGAGTCCGTAGATACCAAATTTGTGGACTTTCGAGAAAATTTTTCGGAAATTATTAAAACACAGAATTTAACCGTGTCTCCCGGCAGCATATGAGAGATGACCCTTCGGAAGGGAGCGACTCAGAAGGCTGGGGCTGACATATGTTACTCAGCTTGACGAGCCGAGTCCGTAGATACCAAATTTGTGGACTTTCGAGAAAATTTTTCGGAAATTATTAAAACACAGAATTTAACCGTGTCTCCCGGCAGCATATGAGAGACCTCCCATGGCGGCCATTCGGAAGGGAGCGACTCAGAAGGCTGGGGCTGACATATGTTACTCAGCGTGACGAGCCGAGTCCGTAGATACCAAATTTGTGGACTTTCGAGAAAATTTTTCGGAAATTATTAAAACACAGAATTTAACCGTGTCTCCCGGCAGCATATGAGAGATGACCCTTCGGAAGGGAGCGACTCAGAAGGCTGGGGCTGACATATGTTACTCAGCTTGACGAGCCGAGTCCGTAGATACCAAATTTGTGGACTTTCGAGAAAATTTTTCGGAAATTATTAAAACACAGAATTTAACCGTGTCTCCCGGCAGCATATGAGAGATGACCCTTCGGAAGGGAGCGACTCAGAAGGCTGGGGCTGACATATGTTACTCAGCGTGACGAGCCGAGTCCGTAGACACCAAACTTGTGGACTTTGGACAAACTTTTCCGTTGCGACATTCACACTAGTCTTAATGGTGTGGCACCTCAGCATATGAGAGACCTCCCATGGCGGCCATTCGGAAGGGAGCGACTCAGAAGGCTGGGGCTGACATATGTTACTCAGCGTGACGAGCCGAGTCCGTAGATACCAAATTTGTGGACTTTCGAGAAAATTTTTCGGAAATTATTAAAACACAGAATTTAACCGTGTCTCCCGGCAGCATATGAGAGATGACCCTTCGAAGGGAGCGACTCAGAAGGCTGGGGCTGACATATGTTACTCAGCGTGACGAGCCGAGTCCGTAGATACCAAATTTGTGGACTTTTGACAAAATTTTTCGTCGCAGCAAGCGGCCTCGGACACGTTTAACGAGGCATCCCTTCCGACGGGAGCGACTTCGAAGCCTGGGGCTGACATATGTTACTCAGCGTGACGAGCCGAGTCCGTAGATACCAAATTTGTGGACTTTCGAGAAAATTTTTCGGAAATTATTAAAACACAGAATTTAATGGTGTGGCACCTCAGCATATGAGAGATGACCCTTCGGAAGGGAGCGACTCAGAAGGCTGGGGCTGACATATGTTACTCAGCGTGACGAGCCGAGTCCGTAGATACCAAATTTGTGGACTTTCGAGAAAATTTTTCGGAAATTATTAAAACACAGAATTTAACCGTGTCTCCCGGCAGCATATGAGAGACCTCCCATGGCGGCCATTCGGAAGGGAGCGACTCAGAAGGCTGGGGCTGACATATGTTACTCAGCGTGACGAGCCGAGTCCGTAGACACCCAATTTGTGGACTTTCGAGAAAATTTTTCGGAAATTATTAAAACACAGAATTTAACCGTGTCTCCCGTCAGCATATGAGAGATGACCCTTCGGAAGGGAGCGACTCAGAAGGCTGGGGCTGACATATGTTACTCAGCGTGACGAGCCGAGTCCGTAGATACCAAATTTGTGGACTTTCGAGAAAATTTTTCGGAAATTATTAAAACACAGAATTTAACCGTGTCTCCCGGCAGCATATGAGAGACCTCCCATGGCGGCCATTCGGAAGGGAGCGACTCAGAAGGCTGGGGCTGACATATGTTACTCAGCTTGACGAGCCGAGTCCGTAGACACCCAATTTGTGGACTTTTGACAAAATTTTTCGTCGCAGCAAGCGGGCCTCGGACACGTTTAACGAGGCATCCCTTCCGACGGGAGCGACTTCGAAGCCTGGGGCTGACATATGTTACTCAGCGTGACGAGCCGAGTCCGTAGATACCAAATTTGTGGACTTTCGAGAAAATTTTTCGGAAATTATTAAAACACAGAATTTAACCGTGTCTCCCGGCAGCATATGAGAGACCTCCCATGGCGGCCATTCGGAAGGGAGCGACTCAGAAGGCTGGGGCTGACATATGTTACTCAGCGTGACGAGCCGAGTCCGTAGATACCAAATTTGTGGACTTTCGAGAAAATTTTTCGGAAATTATTAAAACACAGAATTTAACCGTGTCTCCCGGCAGCATATGAGAGACCTCCCATGGCGGCCATTCGGAAGGGAGCGACTCAGAAGGCTGGGGCTGACATATGTTACTCAGCGTGACGAGCCGAGTCCGTAGACACCAAACTTGTGGACTTTGGACAAACTTTTCCGTTGCGACATTCACACTAGTCTTAATGGTGTGGCACCTCAGCATATGAGAGATGACCCTTCGGAAGGGAGCGACTCAGAAGGCTGGGGCTGACATATGTTACTCAGCTTGACGAGCCGAGTCCGTAGACACCCAATTTGTGGACTTTTGACAAAATTTTTCGTCGCAGCAAGCGGGCCTCGGACACGTTTAACGAGGCATCCCTTCCGACGGGAGCGACTTAGAAGCCTGGGGCTGACATATGTTACTCAGCGTGACGAGCCGAGTCCGTAGATACCAAATTTGTGGACTTTCGAGAAAATTTTTCGGAAATTATTAAAACACAGAATTTAACCGTGTCTCCCGGCAGCATATGAGAGACCTCCCATGGCGGCCATTCGGAAGGGAGCGACTCAGAAGGCTGGGGCTGACATATGTTACTCAGCGTGACGAGCCGAGTCCGTAGACACCAAACTTGTGGACTTTTGACAAACTTTTCCGTTGCGACATTCACACTAGTCTTAATGGTGTGGCACCTCAGCATATGAGAGATGACCCTTCGGAAGGGAGCGACTCAGAAGGCTGGGGCTGACATATGTTACTCAGCGTGACGAGCCGAGTCCGTAGACACCAAACTTGTGGACTTTGGACAAACTTTTCCGTTGCGACATTCACACTAGTCTTAATGGTGTGGCACCTCAGCATATGAGAGATGACCCTTCGGAAGGGAGCGACTCAGAAGGCTGGGGCTGACATATGTTACTCAGCGTGACGAGCCGAGTCCGTAGACACCAAACTTGTGGACTTTGGACAAACTTTTCCGTTGCGACATTCACACTAGTCTTAATGGTGTGGCACCTCAGCATATGAGAGATGACCCTTCGGAAGGGAGCGACTCAGAAGGCTGGGGCTGACATATGTTACTCAGCTTGACGAGCCGAGTCCGTAGACACCCAATTTGTGGACTTTTGACAAAATTTTTCGTCGCAGCAAGCGGGCCTCGGACACGTTTAACGAGGCATCCCTTCCGACGGGAGCGACTTAGAAGCCTGGGGCTGACATATGTTACTCAGCGTGACGAGCCGAGTCCGTAGACACCAAACTTGTGGACTTTGGACAAACTTTTCCGTTGCGACATTCACACTAGTCTTAATGGTGTGGCACCTCAGCATATGAGAGATGACCCTTCGGAAGGGAGCGACTCAGAAGGCTGGGGCTGACATATGTTACTCAGCGTGACGAGCCGAGTCCGTAGACACCAAACTTGTGGACTTTGGACAAACTTTTCCGTTGCGACATTCACACTAGTCTTAATGGTGTGGCACCTCAGCATATGAGAGATGACCCTTCGGAAGGGAGCGACTCAGAAGGCTGGGGCTGACATATGTTACTCAGCGTGACGAGCCGAGTCCGTAGACACCAAACTTGTGGACTTTGGACAAACTTTTCCGTTGCGACATTCACACTAGTCTTAATGGTGTGGCACCTCAGCATATGAGAGATGACCCTTCGGAAGGGAGCGACTCAGAAGGCTGGGGCTGACATATGTTACTCAGCGTGACGAGCCGAGTCCGTAGACACCAAACTTGTGGACTTTGGACAAACTTTTCCGTTGCGACATTCACACTAGTCTTAATGGTGTGGCACCTCAGCATATGAGAGATGACCCTTCGGAAGGGAGCGACTCAGAAGGCTGGGGCTGACATATGTTACTCAGCGTGACGAGCCGAGTCCGAAGATACCAAATTTGTGGACTTTCGAGAAAATTTTTCGTAAATTATTAAAACACAGAATTTAACCGTGTCTCCCGGCAGCATATGAGAGACCTCCCATGGCGGCCATTCGGAAGGGAGCGACTCAGAAGGCTGGGGCTGACATATGTTACTCAGCGTGACGAGACGAGTCCGTAGACACCAAACTTGTGGACTTTGGACAAACTTTTCCGTTGCGACATTCACACTAGTCTTAATGGTGTGGCACCTCAGCATATGAGAGATGACCCTTCGGAAGGGAGCGACTCAGAAGGCTGGGGCTGACATATGTTACTCAGCGTGACGAGCCGAGTCCGTAGACACCAAACTTGTGGACTTTGGACAAACTTTTCCGTTGCGACAAGCGGGCCTCGGACACGTTTAACGAGGCATCCCTTCCGACGGGAGCGACTTCGAAGCCTGGGGCTGACATATGTTACTCAGCGTGACGAGCCGAGTCCGTAGATACCAAATTTGTGGACTTTCGAGAAAATTTTTCGGAAATTATTAAAACACAGAATTTAACCGTGTCTCCCGGCAGCATATGAGAGACCTCCCATGGCGGCCATTCGGAAGGGAGCGACTCAGAAGGCTGGGGCTGACATATGTTACTCAGCGTGACGAGCCGAGTCCGTAGACACCAAATTTGTGGACTTTGGACAAACTTTTCCGTTGCGACATTCACACTAGTCTTAATGGTGTGGCACCTCAGCATATGAGAGATGACCCTTCGGAAGGGAGCGACTCAGAAGGCTGGGGCTGACATATGTTACTCAGCGTGACGAGCCGAGTCCGTAGACACCAAACTTGTGGACTTTGGACAAACTTTTCCGTTGCGACATTCACACTAGTCTTAATGTGTGGCACCTCAGCATATGAGAGATGACCCTTCGGAAGGGAGCGACTCAGAAGGCTGGGGCTGACATATGTTACTCAGCGTGACGAGCCGAGTCCGTAGACACCAAACTTGTGGACTTTGGACAAACTTTTCGTTGCGACATTCACACTAGTCTTAATGGTGTGGCACCTCAGCATATGAGAGATGACCCTTCGGAAGGGAGCGACTCAGAAGGCTGGGGCTGACATATGTTACTCAGCGTGACGAGCCGAGTCCGTAGACACCAAACTTGTGGACTTTGGACAAACTTTTCGTTGCGACATTCACACTAGTCTTAATGGTGTGGCACCTCAGCATATGAGAGATGACCCTTCGGAAGGGAGCGACTCAGAAGGCTGGGGCTGACATATGTTACTCAGCTTGTCGAGCCGAGTCCGTAGACACCCAATTTGTGGACTTTTGACAAAATTTTTCGTCGCAGCAAGCGGGCCTCGGACACGTTTAAC